>NW_027468640.1:35507405-35549905 GCF_046254945.1 Alosa pseudoharengus
TCTGAGTCTTCGCCCCTATGTCTACACTCACCTAACTGCCTTGATTTGGTTTACCATTGTCAAGCTGAGTCCTTCTGAACAAGGTGAGTAGTTCTTTTCCTAAAATTTCCATTTGAGTTTAGCAAACTGTGTACCCTTAATAGCCAGAGTACCAAGGTCAAGGCAGAAAAACTTGTTATTTGTGTATTAATATGGCAATATACTGCTAAACCAACAATCAAACAAACAAACAAAGAACAACTAAACAGCATATACAGTAGTACAACAGAAACACAGAGTTTGTGGCTCATACTCATCAAAACTCCCAGAGTAGAAAATTGATCCTACCTGACCAAAAGTCCTCAGAATGATGTCATTTTGGTCCTAGTTTTAGAAGTAGGCATAAACGCTTGTCAAGTTTTCTTATGATAAAAGACTCCTACCAGCTAGGAGTGACCCAAGCATAGGCAACCAGCACTGTTTACAAACATTGGATCTACAAACACAGCATTGTTAGTCTATACTTACTGCTTGATTTTATTTGGGTGAAACAACTTTTTTGTTTTTGGATGAGATGACCTGACAAAAATACTGAAAATAATATTTTCTATTCTTTTGCAAACCGTTCAATAAGCTTTGGAATACCTCATGCATATTATCATATTATCATCCTGTAGAGATTTACATTTTTCAAGAGTGACGGGCGGTCATAACACTTGTTCAGTTTGCTCTTTCTTTGTTGGGGCATGTCAGCAGCAACTCATTATAAGAGAATTATTCTAATCATACAGTCAAAGCTGTACCACATAGCAGCCAATACACTAAAGCAGTGGTTCCTAACCTTTTGGGCAGGTCCTTTCTCTGCTCTCCTCCTCTCTCCTTTCTCTGCTCTTCTCCTTTATGTCTCTGCTCTCCTCCTTTCTCCTTTATGTTTCTGCTCTCCTCCTTTCTCCTTTATGTCTCTGCTCTCCTCCTTTCTCCTTTATGTCTCTGCTCTCCTCCTTTATCCTTTATGTCTCTGCTCTCCTCCTTTATCCTTTATGTCTCTGCTCTCCTCCGTTATCCTTTATGTCTCTGCTCTCCTCCTTTATCCTTTATGTCTCTGCTCTCCTCCTTTATCCTTTATGTCTCTGCTCACCTCCTCTCTCCTTTCTCTGCTCTTCTCCTTTATGTCTCTGCTCTCCTCCTTTCTCCTTTATGTCTCTGCTCTCCTCCTTTCTCATTTCTGTCTCTGCTCTCCTCCTTTCTCATTTATGTCTCTGCTCACCTCCTTTCTCATTTCTGTCTCTGCTCTCCTCCTTTCTCCTTTATTTTATGTCTCTGCTCTCCTCCTTTCTCATTTATGTCTCTGCTCACCTCCTTTCTCATTTCTGTCTCTGCTCACCTCCTCTTTCCTATGCGTCTGCTCAGGCCTGCCCTGCTGGAACAGAACCCCTTCCAGCACATGCGACTTCCGACTGACTGCGAGCCGAGCGGCGGGCAGCTGCAGGGTTATTTATTTATGCCCACAGACGAGCCTCTCTTCACGCTAAGCTCAGCTATGTCTGGAGCTGTAAACCAACAGGCTTATTTTAGCCTTTTACTCGTTCTGCTGCTCGCTTTATTCTGTCTGTGTCTACCCTTTCTCACTTTACACCCTTTATCTCCCCCTCTCCCCTTCTCTCTCATTCTCTCCCATTCTCTCCATCCCTCTCCACCCCCCCCCCCCTTCATTTCTGTTACTCATTCATTTCATCAGCTTTCTCAGTAATTTCTGCATTTCTGTGCTTTACTGGTAATACCCCCTGCTGCTACTGCAGGGACGGCCTACGGTGGAGGCCAGCAGCCAAGTGAGAGAGGAGGGTGGCAGTGCTGAAAGGAAAAGAAGACATGGGGGAGAGAGACGAGAGAGAGAGAAAGAGAGAGAGAAAGAGTGAGAGAGAGATAGAGAGGCTTGCATGTGACAGACCAAAAGAGGTGAAAATGGAGACAAAAAATACCCAATAATTTTAGGAGAGTGAGTACAATGTATATCAAAAGATGAAGGTACTGGGAGAAAGAGAGAGAAATGATACCTTACAAGAAACAACAGTGTAAAAATACAGAGACAGAGAGAAGATGAAATTATGGGAGAGATTGAGAGGGAGAAAGGGAGAGAGAAAGAAAAAAAGAGAGAGGAAAATGGAAAAGAGGAGGAGAGAGGGATGAAGGAGAGAGGTGTAAACTCTGCAGTCTGGCTGAGACGCTTGAGTGCTTGTACAGAGGCAGCAAGCAGATTTGGGGCTTAAGTGCATTCCTGCTCCACTGGACCCCAAGGCCTATGGTCTGAAAGAGTGTGTTTGTGTGTGTGTGTGTGTGTGTGTGTGTGTGTGTGTGTGTTGTGATTTGTATGCTTGACCTTGTGTGTTTGTATATTTGAAATTGTATTGTTGTCAAAATGTAAATGAGTCTTTTCAAGGATGCTTAGTGTGGCGTTATGTAAATGTATATCTCAGTGTGTTTTTGGCTGTGCGTGTAGTGTTGCCACAATACCAAAAGTATGACTTTGATAGCTGCCGTATTGAGTCAACAGTATGTTATAAGCAGTGTTGGGGAAGTTACTTAAAAGAACCTAATATCTTCCTAAATGTGTAGCCCTACATAAAGTTTTACTATGGAGGACATAATAGTTATTTTCTTTTGTGCTCTTTATAATAAAAAATGCCACAAACAGAGCACTTGACAAAAAAAACATTGGGCTAATATAGGCTTCAACACCACCACTAAAGCCCTATGAAACAATATCAAATAACATAGCATCGATACATCTTATGGGCATATAGGTGGACACAAAATACATAAGGGCTTATTTTATAGCCTTATACTCTTTCATTAAACAGGCTCCTCAGAAATTGGTGCAAAGCTAGAGCAAATTGTATCAATAGCTGGCAGTTGAGTTAACGACAGTGGACAAAAGTTTCTTACCAGGGCACAGTGTACGCTACATCTTAAACTGACATTCCTCCCCTTAGTTTAAACAAGTTCAAAGTAATGGGAATCTCCATCCCTCAAAAGTTAGCTGCTTCTCGCTTGCCATGATTGCTCTTCATGCTACCAGTCTCTGTCACATTTCTGTCGGTACACTATGTGCATTAGTGTTGTCACAATACCAAAATGAATGTTTCGATACCGATACAAAATCAAGAATTGCAATTTCGATACTTCTTCGATTCTTTTATCGTCATCAGTAATATTGAATATACTGTAGTGTGATCAATCACACCAATGGCCATCCTAAATTCTGCTTGACTCTCTCCACACACACACAAACACACACTGTGAATTTAGCTAATAATGTATAGTATTTTATAATCTGCATAATTACTAGTAGCTAAACATATTTAGTAATGCTAAATATCAATACTTCATATTGATTTTGAAACTATTAAACTTAGGCATATCTTTAATGTGGTGTAGGTCTAATTGAGTGGTGATGTGTAGGTGTAATTGAGTGCCTGTTACTTTAAGATATACGTGAGAGTAATTAGCCTTCAGTCTCACGGTTTTAGGCTAGTGAATAAAAGTTGCGCATAGTGCATAAGGATATGTGGATGCAATTCATTATGTTTTTTTGTATGTCATTAGATCAAATAAATGTAAAACTAACACGTCAAAAATTTTTTTTGGGATTATAGAAGAGATAAGTGTCTTGCAATGTTCATTAATGATTTTAGTGAGCGCTAACCAGGGTAGGAATTTCACGGCGGCCACGACGGCCATTGCCGTCGTATACCCTTGCGTTGGCCGAGATGCCCCTTTGAAAATCAGAGGTTTACAGGCCACTGTGGCGTTGGTGCCGCCTTCTCTCAATATTCTGGTTTGCGTCGGACTAATAGCGTATTTTATTAGCCTATGGCCTGACAAAATGATCTTTCACAGCGCAAATTATTGTAGCATTTTACGCAGTGAAAAGTGACAGCGCACGGCAATAAAGTGCGTCCAGATTCCCATTCTTCTCAGTTGAACTACTCGCGAAGTAGCCTACTCATCATACAGGCATCACAAGTATCACATCACATGAAAGAGCTTTTTCTCAGCTTTTAAACGATGTTAGCCATTTGGTGAACGGTTTGCGAGACAAATAAATACTATGATTAAATTGAATCATAAATTCTAGGATCTGCGCCCATCTCCCTCATTCATCTTGAAATACCTAACGAACCCTTCGTTCAAAACATGGCAAACCAATATCAAAATAAACTGCAGACCTTACCGAACACGAAGGTTTAAAGCAGCCCCCTGTACAGTTAGCCATTCCAGAGTAATCCGGTTTTGAATTTGTAGCAAATTTCGACATGCATGTCTCCAAATTTGGGCTTTAAGTTTCACGTGTTTAATTTTTTTCCTACGTGATTTCATAACATGCCAAATACAAAATAAATGTTACAAATATCGCCTAGATGTCGGTAAATATTAAAATCAGAGGATATATAGCTGACTAAGAGTTTGTTAAAGTAGCCTTAATGATGACAAAATGCTAAGCATGCATCTAGGCTATTTGAGTTTCTTAAAGCTGAGCTGTGCTTAAATTGTTCAATACATGATTTTTTATAACAGGCCAAGTATAATATAAATGTTAAATATAGCCTAGATATCTGTAAATATTAGATGATCAGATGATTTACAGTTCTATGTAATATGTCATGTTTTTGTAATGTTTCATACAGTGATGCAGGTCTATTGAATAGGCTAAATACAATTTCAATCATTTTTATAGCCTACTGTATGGTTAACTTTGGCCTTGGTGCCCTGACATGTGGCCTTTGTGCCCCCCACCAAATATGCCCAACTGAAGGCCAAGTGGCCTTGCCCCCAAAATGGTGAAATTCCAAGCCTGGCGCTAACACACGTGACCTGAGCTAGCGGGATAGTTAGCAAGGAGCTCTCTCCAGATGTGAAAGTTTGCCATGGTTGCATAGCCTTTTTCTAAATTACATTAAACCCAAATAGTAGGCCTAAATGACCTAAATCCCATAACCTAGGTAAGTTAGCAACACAAACTTGAGAGATGCAAGTGAGCAAATCAACTTTATATTAGCCTATTATTATGTGTTACCATAGCATCACTTAAACTAGCAGCCATGTCGCACTGTTTATGGGACGACAGCTGCACATACCTTTGTGTGAGGAGGAAAGACGCAAAGCCACAGGCTAGAGGAGGAAGCGCTAGAAGCATGCGTTGCTCACACACATGTTACTTCAACAGAACACGGTCATTCTTAAAAGTATCGATACTAATAAAATTAGGTATCGTGACATTTTTAATTTCAGGGTATTGCGATACTTTTGTTGTATTATGGAGGGGTGTGTGTGTGTGTGTGTGTGTGTGTGTGTGTGTGTGTGTGTGGAGGGTGATTGTGAGGGCACTGTAAGCCCCTTAGTCACAGCAGCAGCTTTATGGATTCTAAGAAGGAAAAAAAATGGAGCTATTCACCCAACCCAGACACACACAGACTAGATAGAAACACAGACAGAACTCACACTCACTCACTCACTCACTCACACACACACACACACACACACACACACACACACACACACACACACACACACACACACACACACACACACACACCTCCTTTTTCAATAATTCAGTCTAGCTAGTGTTTCTAGTCACATGCACTCACAGAAGAAGTAATCAGAAGGCACAGACCAGAATGTAGCATAAAAGACAGATCAGACATGCACAGACCAAACACACTCAAGAGACAGGCAAGGCATTCACACCTGTACCCATTTGTGACACACACACACACACACACACACACTAAAAAAACACACACACTCACAAAAGGCAATCAGAGGGCACATCAGGGTAGATCAGATATGAACAGGCCAAACAGATGCCTGCATTTGGACTCTCTTTCTCTCTCTCTCTCTCTCTCTCACACACACACACACACACACACACTCACTCACTTACTCACTCACTCACTCATTGATAGCATTGATTTATTTTTTATTTATTGTTTGTTTAACCTTTATTTTAGCAGTAATAATCCCATTGAGATTCAGAATCTCTTTTTCAAGAGTCCTGGCCAAGACAGCAGCATCATTACATTACATTACATTACATTACATTTGGCTGACGCATTTTTAACCAAAGCGACTAACAACATGGTAAACAGTTTAAGTTTTAGAGCAATTCTCAACAATATTAGGACAATTTAAAAAACATAAGAATAAGTACAGTAAGAATAAGTGCATCAGTGAGTGCTGTTTTTAACAGTTACGTGTCCGTTTAAGACGGCTGGTGAGTGCTAGGATCAGCAAGACTTGTTGTAAGTGTTGCTATGAGAGGAGATGTTCTCTAAAGAGCTGGGTCTTCAGGAGTTTTTTGAAAATGGAGAGGGATGTCCCTGCCCTTGTAGGAACTGGCAGTGTGTTCCACCAACGAGGAACAACAGATGAGAAAAGTTTGGATTGGCCTGAGCGTACCGGAGGTAGAGCTAGACGTCGTTCGTCTGAGGAGCGCAGCGGTCTGGAGGTAGCGTATGTCTGTATGAAGGCATTCAAGTAGGTGGGAGCAGAACCGGAGACTACTTTGTAGGCAAGCGTTAGAGCCTTGAATTTGATGCGGGCCGCCATAGGTAGCCAATGTAGCTGGATGAGTAGCGGGGTAACATGTGCCCTCTTGGGTTGGTTGTAGACCAGGCGCGCCGCCGCGTTCTGGATCATCTGAAGTGGTTTCACTGCGCAGGCTGGGAGACCTGTCAGGAGGGCGTTGCAGTAGTCGAGTCATGAGATGATTATTGCCTGAACCAGAAGTTGGGTGGCATCTTGAGTTAAGTAAGTCCTGATTTTCCGTATATTGTAGAGTGCGAAACGGCATGACCGGGCGACTGAGGCAACATGATCTGAGAAGTTTAGTTGGTTGTCGAGAACAACTCCTAGATTTCTTGCAGTCCTGGTAGGTGAAAAAGACAGGGAGTCAAATTTGATGTTGATGTCGTGGTGTATGGTAGGTTTAGCTGGGAGGACCAGCAGTTCAGTCTTTGAGAGGTTCAGCTGGAGGTGGTGTGCCTTCATCCATGTAGCTATGTCTGAGAGGCAATCCGAGATCCGTGCTGAAACCAAGGGGTCATCAGGTGGAAAGGACAGATAGAGCTGTGTGTCGTCTGCATAGCAGTGGTATGAGAAGCCATGCGAACGGATAATCTGTCCCAAGGAGGTGGTGTAGATAGCAAAGAGAAGGGGGCCCAGTACTGAGCCCTGGGGGACCCCTGTGGTGAGATGGTGAGGTGCAGATAGCTGACCAAGCCATGATACGTTAAACGAGCGTCCTGTGAGGTAGGATTCAAACCAGGAGAGAGCAGAACCGGAGATTCCCATGTTAGCGAGTATAGAGAGAAGGATGCGGTGATTAACCGTGTCAAAGGCAGCCGATAAGTCAAGCAGAATGAGTACTGATGACCGACCGGTCGCCCTGGCTTCTTTTACTTCTGTTACAGACAGCAGAGCCGTTTCGGTAGAGTGGCCGCTTTTGAACCCAGACTGATTTGGATCCAGAAGGTTGTTCTGTGAAAGGAAGTCAGAGACCTGTTTGGAGACTGCTCGTTCAATGCCTTTGGATAGGAAAGGCAGGAGTGAGACAGGGCGGTAGTTCTCGACTTGAGCAGGGTTGAGAGAAGCTTTCTTAAGTAACGGTGTTACCCGGGCCATTTTGAACGCTGTTGGAAATGTGCCGGAGGTTAGCGAGGCATTGGTCACGTGTGTGATAGCTGGTGCGATGGTCGGGCTGATGGACTGAAGTAGGCTCGTAGGTATAGGGTCCAGCGAGCATGTGGTAGGACGGCTGCATGTCAGGAGTCTAGATACTTCATTCTCGGAGAGAGGCGTGAATGCTGAAAAAGATGATCTAGCAGTCCCTAGAGGTTGTAGGAGTGCGGTATCTGAGTCAGATGCGTTGAGTGGGCATGTAGAGAATTGACTGCTGATTGCCGCCACTTTGTTTGTAAAAAATGAGTAGCGATTTGAAGGTTGAAAAAAGCTTTCGAGTGTCTGTAGCGCTGTTGATTTTGTCATTGTAGAAAGCCGTCTTAGCAGCAGTGATGCTGGCTGAGAAGGAGGTCAGGAGTGTCTGGTAGTTTTTGAGGTCATCAGTTAGTTTGGATTTGTGCCATTTCCTCTCCGCGGCTCTGAGTTTGGTGCGCTGCGATCGGAGGGTATCATTTAGCCATGGATGAGAGTGTTTGGATCGAGCTGGCCTTGTGGTAAGAGGGCACAGCTCGTCTAGACACGAGCTCAGTGTGGAGCAGAGCGAGTCTGTGGCCTCATTAACCTCCAGAGAGGAGAAGGTGTTGAGTGGAGGTAGACCGGAGGCAACCACAGAGGAAAAGTGCGTTGGAGACAGGTTCCGGATGTTGCGGCGGAACGTGACCATCGGCTGAGGAGCCGGAGGCTGTTCTGTCAGGCTGACGTTGAACTGGATGAAGAAGTGGTCAGAAAGATGGAGAGGCGTCACCGTGAGGGTGTCTGTGCTGCAGTTCCGAGTGAAGATCAAGTCAAGCTCTTTGCCAGCTTTGTGTGTCGGTGGGCTTTGAACCAGTTTGAGGTCAAAGGAGTGGATCAGGGCCAAAAAGTCCGCTGAGCCTGGGGCATCTAAGTGGATGTTGATATCGCCGAGAACAAGAAGCGGACAGTCATGCTCAGGGATGGAGGACAGCAGAGTGTCAAGTTCGTCCAAAAAGTCGCCTAGTTGGCCTGGAGGGCGGTAGATGACCAGCACGTAGAGTTTTGCTGGGGCGATCACTGTGATGGCATGGAATTCGAATGAGACATATTTGTTTGAAGGCAGTAGCGGGGTGAATTTCCATTTGTTGGAGATCAGCAGGCCCGCCCCACCTCCTCGTCCAGATGGACGAGGGGTGTGGGATAGTGTAAGGTTAGTGGAGAGTGCAGCCGGGGTGGTTGTGTTCTCTGGTTTGATCCAAGTCTCAGTGAGAGCAAGGAGTTCCAACGAAAGATGGTTGGCATAGCCAGCTATGAAGTCCGTTTTGTTGACTGCGGATTGACAGTTCCACAAGCCCATGGAGAAAGAGGTTTCTGTAGGTGAGGACCGTTTAAGTTGCTGTAGGTTAAGGCGATTTCTGCCCCTTTTGGCATGATGCCGTTTTCGGCGATGGCCGGTGATAACAGATATGGTGGAATGGCACATTTTTGCCTTTGTCGGCGCCTGTGCTCGGTGAACTTGCACAGGTAAACTTGCTTGTCTTGACCGCGTCCGTCTTAAACGAGGACGGCTGGAACGAGGGCTGACGCTTACGCTGACGCTTCAGCAACAGCCTCTATTGTTATGCTGACAGGAATTGCATGCAGCTGTCCTCGTGTTTCACTAATGGTGAATCAGCGTAGACCGCCCTCTGACGTTCGCACAGCTTAGATTGTTCAAAAGGGTGTTAATTACTGTCAACTGAAAGTCCGCTCGCTCGCACCGACCGAAACTCGCAGTTTGAAGTAGCCTCCTCCCTCAGCTGTTTCCAAACGCCCAGAGTCCAATTGTAAACAATTGGAGAGGATTGGCCAGTAGTAGCCTATGTGTTCTTCCTTTCTCTCTCCCAACTCACTGCAGTTGTTGTCTGATTACCTGAGAGGTGCTCCGATATTATAAGGAGCTAGTCACGTCTGATCCCGCCCTCTGACGTTCGCACAGCTTAGATTGTTCAAAATTGTCCATATTAAAATATATAGTGAAAAACAGACAACATGAAAATGGAAAAAGACAGTATGCAATTTAACATCATCTCAACATGATCACCAGCTGCGCTCAGTAACAGCACAAGTGCATTTAGTACTAAAAAAGTCCTTTATCCTAGTTTTAAACTGTGTCATTGTTGTTGGTAGGCAGTCTAATTTAAAATGATTCTGGAATTTATACCAGGATGAGGGTACAAAAACAAAAAAGGCACTTTCACCGAAGACAGTTCGCGTTCCGGGAATGTCATACATGATTTGTCCATATGATGGAAGATTACAATTCCTGGTGGTGAGAGAGAGAAGTCAGGAGAGAATATAAGTAAGGAGGCAGTTCACACAGAATGGCCGCATAAAGAAAAATATACCAATACAATGTTCCAACCTGCGATTGTGCAAAGATGCTTACAGTTTACTGAATCTAGCATTTTCAGAGAAGATTGATTTGCATGCATGTATAAAATATCACCATAATCCAGTATTGACATAAATGTTGCTTGTATAAGTCTTTTTCTCGCACTAAAAGAGAAATAGCATTTGTTTCTATAATAGAAACCTAACTTTACTCTATTTTTTTTGTTAGACAATCTATATGATGCTTGAAGGACAAACTTTCTTCTAATATAAGAAGAAACCAAGATATTTGTAGACTGATACTCTTACTAATTTTCTTTATACTTCTACATAGGCAGGCACTCTACTGGTATATTACATAGCCATTGTAAAGGTAATATATTGAGTGACAAAATGGAGCATTTCAGTAATTGATAGTTTCTGCTATTAAATGTGTGTGTGTGTGTGTGTGTGTGTGTGTGTGTGTGTGTGTGTGTGTGTGTGTGTGTGTGTGTGTGTGTATATGTGGAACCCACTGAGACAGGTCCCATTGTGCTTGCCTGTCTCTCCTGCAGGGATGTCAGACTCCTATGGGAGCGATTATTATTATCACCGGTCTGGGTGTCCACCTGGCCATAGCCTACATCAGTGCTTTCCTCTGGGAGCCACACCACTGTACTCTCAACCTGAGTAAAAACTGTGTGTGTGTTGGGAGGTTTAGGAGGATGGGTGTCTACAGATGGGTATCTACATGAGTCTGCACGTTTGTGTGTGTGGGAGAGAGAGAGAGAGAGAGAGAGAGAGAGAGGGAGAGGAAAGATGAAGAATGTTTAGTGTGCTTTTATGTTAGTGTGTGTGTGTGTGCGTGTGTGTGTGTGTGTGTGTGTCTTGACGGTGAACAGGGTTGGAATCCGAGTGATGTGGAGTGCAACAGAAAAGTTTTGAGGTTGGGGTTTAATCTTTTATGAGATTCTTTTCATGTCTCATAAACTTTTGGGTTGTAAAGCTGGCATTTTACTTAGCACTAGTGTCTCTCTCTCTCTCTCTCTCTCTCTCTCTCTCTCTCTCTCTCTGTCTGTCTATCTCTCTTTCTCTCTTTGTTTTCTTTCCTTTTTGTGTCATATCAGATATGAAAGGTTCTGCTTCAGTGCAACTTTAATCACACAATCTCTCATAAACATAAGCACTAACTCTTTCTATCTGAAATGGGAGGGTGGTGATGGGCAGACAAAAAAGGTAGTGTTTCTATGTGAGTATAGGCTCCTTGCGGTTTATGTATACATTTTAAAGGTATATGTTTAAATAGTGTGAGCATGTGAGAAAGTAAGGTAATGGTTTGATTGCCCCCTTTCTCTTCTCTTTTTCACTTCCTTGCTGTGCCACCCTCCCTGTCACCCTCCTTAGTTCTGTGTCTTTCTCCCTATCACCCTCCCTAGTTCTGTCTTTCTGTGTCACCCTCCCTAGTTCTGTCTTTCTGTGTCACCCTCCCTAGTTCTGTGTCTTTCTCTGTGTCCCCCTCCCTAGTTCTGTGTCTGTCTCTGTGTCACCCTCCCTAGTTCTGTGCCATACCCTTTTCTCTCTCTCTCTCTCCATCTCTCTTTCTCATATGTAAAGCTCTGTATGATATAAGGGTTCTGCATCAGTGAGAAGCTGCTCTGACCAAGGTTCCGGTCCACTAGTTTTTCGTTGTCTTTTTCTCCCTCCTCCTCCTCCTTCTCTTTCTCTTCCTCTTGTTTTGTCGTTTGCTGTGCTCCTGCAGGTCGATAGCTCATCTGCCCACTTTGTCAGACTCTGGTGGGTCACACACACACACACACACACACACACACACACACACATGTGCACACAGACACATGCACAAACTTCTCCATCTCCTCTCATCAACTCTGTAACGATTGCTGCTCCCTCTACCTAAACCAGTTATCCATCAAGTTTTGCTTGGCTACTACTGTCTGAGATTGCTGAGGTTTCATACAGACCTGTCCAGTCAGAGATATGAAAGTGTGTGTGTGTGTCTGTGTCTGTGTCTGTGTGTGTGTGTGTGTCGGTGTCTGTGGCCGCGCGCGCACGCATTTGTATGTGTCTATGTCTGCATGTGTGTGTGTGTGTCTGTGTATGTGTCTCTGCGCGTGTGCCAGTGCGTGCGTAGGGACAGAAAGTGTTGACACCTGACACTGCTGAGGGCAACACATTTAAAATAAACAAATTGAAATAACATCTATATAAATTCTTATTTATTGAATGTAATAAATTAAGCCCGAACTGTGCTAACGTTAGCTAGCTAGCTCGGTTAACGGGCGAAAATAAATTATTTATTCCGTGTCCGAAAGAGTGTTTCATTGGCATCACACACAAGCAATGACAATAAAATTGTACACAATATATATTTATATTTTCTTATTGCTTAATCAGAGAAGTCCGAAACTAGTGGTATTTCGTTCCATTGGGGATTCATTAATCTTTTCTGCCGACGGTCAGTAATTAGTATTACTAGTAATTAGCCACTGTACAAACTATTTAGAATATACAGTGCTGTGCATAAGTTAAGACATTTATTTATATAATAACATTTATTTATTTCCGATACATGATACATTCAAAAATAATTGATGTCCTATTTTTTTTTAATTAAGGCATTAAGACAAAAAGCAAAAGATGCTTTTTATTCCTCCCTTTAGTCAATTTCAGCATGGGTGTCTTAACTTTTGCACAGCACTGTATAAACTATATACACTTCTCTTTCATGTCATTACACTGTATTGGTGTTGTGCAAGTCGAATTGAGTGCCTGTCACTTTAAGGCCGTGACGGCCCGTGAGGCTTGCTTGATTCTCACAGTTTTAAGCTAACTTAGTAGCGTTGTTGTGCATGGTGCATAAGAATATGTGGATGAAATTAATTATGTTTTCCATGTCATTTGGTAAAATAAATGCTCAAAAACTCGAAGAAAATCTATCTTGGATTATAGGAGATAAGTGTCTTGTATCATTTCTATAATTTTGGTGAGCTCTACAGGAATTACAAACTATCTCCAGATGTAAATGGTTGCGTATCCTATTACTCAAATTCAATTAAACCTACCAATAGGCTAGACCTTAGTTTCCCAGCCTAGGTATGTTAGCAACACAGGACTTGAAAGCATTGCCTGTATCACAAACAAAACCGAAACAATGTGTGGAATTTATCTGGGAATAGGCAACTAGGGGCGAGCTATCTCGCTGGCGTGTTTAATTTGGTTCCTTGGTTAACATAATGTAGGCTATGTTTTTTTGCACAAAATTGCGTCTGCTAATAAACTTAAACATAAACACAAACAAGCGTAATCTCCTGTGGAATCCCTGACTGCGCCTTCAACGTTAGCCTACTATTATTTGTTGACATCAAACCTGAACGAACGGCAGCTGTTCCTGAAGTTCACTTGCTGACTTCTTTTTTAATTAGGCAACTTTTTTTGCAGTGGCGCTTGAATTCCAGGAGCAGCGCCGCGCCGCTGGTGAATACATTGTAGGGGAAACACTGGGCTTCAGTGTTTCCCAGAGAATTGAACTCCATTTGTGGTGGTTGGTTTGCAGAATTAACGTGAATGCAACAGTTTTTAACAAATTAGCACAGCATGGTTATGATGCTAACCAGATTTAAGCACAATTTAGTACAACCTGGAAATCAATGTGTGGTGGTCAATGTTGATATTGTGGTGGGCCGCCACAAATAAGTCAATGTATGGGAAACACTGGGCTTGGTGTGTCACGGCCCTTAGAGGCAGTAGAAATGGAAAGAGTGTCTAAGGCTGTGTTCAGACTAGGCGTATTTTTTGCAGCTGCTGGCGTCTGTTTAACATTATAATCCTATGGAGTAGACCATGTTTTCAAAAAAGTCCTCGGCTTCTTTTAAAACGCGATGGCGGGCGTTTTTTTCTGCAGCTTGGAACTGTTTTCTGCAAGTTGAGAAATGTTCTAGTGGAAAATCGCTTTACGTCACTCTGTTTTTTGACAGCTGACCAATCACAGGCAGATAACCAAAAAAAGATGCATCCGGCCGCTTTTTTGGAACAAAAATGATGGCAGATTTTTTTTTAACAAACTGAAAAAGCGGTCTGTACAACTTCTGTTGTCAGAAAAAGAAGTCAAGTCTGATTGTGCCCTAAGGGGGAAAAACTTAACTTGTAAACTTGACTCAAAGGTATAAAGTGTGTCTCTGTGTTTGTGTGCGTGTGTGTGTCTGTGTCTGTGTGTGTGTCTGTGTCTGTGTCTGTGTCTATGTGTGTGTGTCTGTGTCATATTCACATGGATGTGAGGCGCAAACTAATCATGCTACAGCTACAGTATCTGTGCTGGCACTGTAGAACTAGTTGAAATGCAGGACGTTACAGAGACAGCGAGGTTGCTCCAAGTATGTTTCACTATATTAAACATATGCTCTTAAAAATAGCTTTGGCAATACTGTATCTATAGCCTGGTTTCACCAAACCCATCCACTGTGTGATAGGATTTGCTCCATTTGGGAATATTTCTGATCATCATAGCATCCTAAGTGGCATAGATTTTAGGGGCATAGACTTTGCATTAATTTTGAAATCACTGCACCAGCCTAACCTATTGCATTGATCAGGGATATCCAACATTACTTCCTAATTCGCTGAACTGAGGTATAGGCAAGCAGAGATAGGCTACTGTATCTAAACAGTCTTGCTAATAAAGCAACAGGAATTTAATTTAATTGAGAGAATCTATTGACTAGCTCCCCTTTACCAAATTCTACAGTGGCTTTATGGTTTTCTCCAGAAGTAGATCATTTGGAGAGTGCAGATCGTTATGCAGGCTCAATGCCATGTCATGCAACATAGCGAAAGTTAAAGTTTACTTCCGAACACCTGCAAAATGTTATGGATTCTTTTGCTACAGCATGTTACAGCTCTCATGGAAATTGGGATGGCAGTCTTGTGTATTCCTCAGGGAATCAAAGAAACCTCTTGGAGGTGACACTGCATTTGAACATGAGGAGAAGTGTCAATTACATGCTTACCTAGCCAGAAGGAAGGTAGACTGCTTATAGTAATTGTATTGCTATGATTATGATTATTATATTTATAGTGTTGAGGAACAGTTTGGGTAAAATGAAAGGGATTTAATGATGAGAACTATTTAGAATCAACCCAAATACACAGGACTCTATCTGGGACCAGTCCTCAACTCATTTGATTAGGCTCCGGCCTACTGTCCGATGATTTGGAAATAAATGGACCAATATTCTGAAGCCTATTACTTGCATTTAAAGGGCTCTTTTTTGTGGTAAAAAATGGCTCTTTTGAAAGTAAAGGTTGCTGACCCCAGGACGAGCCCATCATGTTCATATATGGATAGAGATGCTCAATCAGCCTGTCAGGCTCTCTATACGAATAGTGGTGTTTTCAGGTCAGCCTGTCAGGCTCTCTACACGAATAGTGGTGTTTTCAGGTCAGCCTGTCAGGCTCTCTATACGAATAGTGGTGTTTTCAGGTCAGCCTGTCCGTGGAACTCTTGATAGATGATACTGGAATAGGACCAGAGAGACTGATTTCAAATCAGATGTGGAGTGGAGTAGCTTTTTTCTGACAATTACTCTCATGCGCTTAGACATCACCTTGGCGCCTCACCTCCGTCACTTTTATTCTCTCCCTACCTCTCTCTCTGCCACCTTCTCTCTAGGTCTAAATATTCCAGCTCTAGGAGTGGGCTGGGGATTCCTTCCTCTTCTATTTTGTTCGGTCTTTCCTTCTGTTATCTCAACCTATCCCTCCCTGGCTCTCTCATTTTCTCTCTCTCTGTCTCTCTGCTTGCTGAAGACTTTCATCTTCCTCCCTCTCTCTGCTATCTTCTTTCATGTAACAAAATATGAAGACACACACACAGACACACTCTCTCTCTCTCTCTCTCTCTCTCTCTCTCTCACACACACACACACACACACACACACACACACACACACACACACATACAGACACACACAGCAAGTCTTGCTGCAGAGAAGCTTTTTCATGCGAGTTCATTTTGGGTAACGGAACTCTGCAGTTGGCAAGAACATAAGCCTTGTCTCTCTCTCTCTCTCTCTCTCTCTCTCTCTCTCTCTCTCTCTCTCTCTCTCTCTCTCTCTCACCCTCCCTCTCTCACCCTCCCTCTCTCACACACACACAAACATTAGTATTTGTATGCTCTCACACTCTCACACACAGTCACTGGTAAACAAACGCCTGAGGAGTGGCCAGCGGAAAAGTGAAATTTGTCACACTGACACACACACACACGCACACACTTGACAGTGAAACTATAGCAGGCAATCAAACCAGCTCCTCCTCCCATTTCCCAGACCCCTAGTGAGAGACATTCAGCTTACCGGGCTGTTCTCTCTCTCTCTCTTTCTCTCTCTCTCTCTCTAACTCACTTTCACTCATTCTCTCTCTCTTTTTCTCTTTCTCCCTCCCTCTTTCTCTAGCTCACTCTCACTCCTTGCCGCATTCCTCCTCACGTTATCACCGCTCTGCTTCAGTACAGCTCGGAATAATCCCCCTTCTATCCTTTCCTTCTTTATGACGGTAACACACACACACACACACACGCACACACAAACACACACAAACACAAACGCACACGCACACACATTGGTGCTTCCATATGATGTTTCTCACTTTGGAACAAGATTGGTGTAGTGGAAGGTTGAACACATAACTATGGCGGAGAGATCTACTCCCTGATGGCAACAGGGCTGATGTTACACACACACACACACACACACACACACAAGAGATGCAATCACATCATAGTGATAGATATTGGCCAATATTCCCTTTTCAAATGTGCAAAGGTCCCTCAAGGTCATCTGTATACACACATATACTGCACAATCTCTCTCTCTCACACAGACACACACACACACACACACACATACAGTAAATCTTTGTATTTGCTATTTGTATTTGTGAGGAGCACCATATCCCTGTGGATGGATTGTCTTAAACGAGCCGAATCGAGAGCTCATGCACCAATTCCCAATTAATACCTCCCGTTAATGAAGTGAGAGCGACAGTATGGGGCTGCGGCCAGTGCTGTAGGCTGCTTGGAGGCTTTATGTGAACACACAGCAGACAGAACAGACTGGAGTGAGCAGAAGCCAGCATCACTTCAGCATCACGCCCCTTTACAAACAGCCAGTCAGCTGCGAGAATGGGACCTGCTGAGCTGCAAGGGCTTTGGCTTGCTTCACTACTGGGACCAATCGACAAAAGCTTTTTATTGATGTTTGTAAATGGCCTATCAGCTACGGTGATTGATTGGATGAGGGATCTGTTTCAGTTGGGGATTGTGGTCCTGTAGCTGAAAGTGTCTAGAAGTGTGTAGGTGTGGTTTGTTGTTGCTATTTAATTTACATCCATTTGTTTCTAATCTGCGACTTCATCAGAGGCTAGGGTCATCCATTTGTTTTTGTGTTTGTGTGGGTTTCAGGCATATACAAAGACACTTGTAACTTGTAACTAGTAACTTGAGGAAGAGGAAAAATGAGGAAAAGAAGAGAATAGAAAAAGATATATGAGGAAGAGGAAAGTAATATCTAGAATAGGAAAGACATAGGATCTGCAAATATAGAGTCCTAATGAGTGTAATGATGTATTAATCTGTTGGAAAGCCCTCGGAAATGCTGCTCGGTCCTGCTTGACTATCACCATTCACACACACAGTGGACAGTACAGTACATTGCCCTCTATGACAAATGAAACCAATACCATCCCTAGCTGCAAATGCCATTAGTTAGATTACAAATGAGGGTTGATGATTCTGATATATGGCAGTCTTGGGCATGTGCAGAAACTGACAATTACCAACCTCCGACTTCCATACTGTGAGGCGTAGGAGAACTCCTATGTCCTCCGGAAACACTTCCGTTGTGTCGTGTGAATATGCAGCGCGTTTCTATAATTGGTAGTGTTGTCTGAATTTGCGGCGCATTTTCTAAATGCTGCACATGAGTTGTCAAATCGATGAAGATGTTTTCTTAAAGCAACACCAAAGAGTTTTTTGTACCTTAAAATAATGTTTCCAAAATCATTTCAGTGGTTCATGAACTTGTAACAGGGTGAACGGCACTTCTGCATTCGCTTTGCGGCCCTCTATCGGCTATAACCGCACTATGTAAGTTTGCCAGATTGGGTAGCGGATCTGTAGTTCGATGGAATGAGACATAAGAAACTACAAATTTGACTTGCATCTGATGTCGCAATACATCGTACTTTCATAAATCGTGCAACATATTCTACCTTGTCTGTGGACATCGTTATTTGCAAAGCCGGTGCTGGATAAACAAATTGCGTGCGTGCGACAGAGGGAAAGTTCTTTGGTGTTGCTTTAAGTTGCTTGTGTTTTGTCGATTTGCATGAGTTTTCTTAATATGCAATCTGTTTGCTCCTGTCGGCCACCGACAGTAAGTATTTGAACTTGTAGGCAACGACAAAAAATCTTACACTTAATTATTTACTCTCACTATTGACTGACAAAGGGTTACAATCGAAAGCAGCCTGAAAAAAACAGCAACACTTACCCCAATAATACTCGGGTGACTGAATTTTTCCAAGCACAGCAGCGTGTTGCCTGGGACTCGAGATCTTGCCAATTGTTACATCTTGTGGCAGTGCGCCTTTCACTTTAAAGAACATGCGCCAGGTTCTTCTTGGTCAGTGGCGTTATAGTTTTTAGTGGTGTTGAAATAGCGATTTGTGATAATGTGCCTGACCACTCTTATTTTTTTATTGACACACACGCAAGGTTCATTTGACAACTTGTCAAGAAACAAGACCAAGCCTGGCGTCATGATGCGCCGGGTGTAAGACAGGCCCCTTTGTGTTTGTGTGCAATAGCTTAATGAATGTGGGAATGAAGAGAACTTGATGTAAATGAGTATGCTGGTGTATTATTGATTTGGCAGGGGAGAGTGTTGTTGGAGTGCCAATGATGGGTGCTCAGCATGTGGACTAGCAGAGCCACACAAACTGACATTCAACGACAGATGCATTATTTATGCAGATGCCTTTCATATGCCGAACGAGATGCAGATGCAAAATTGAATGACCTCAGATTTCACTATGTTACATTTAACATCTGAAATTAGTCAGTGCGTCAGTGTCTTTCCTTCTGTTATCTGAAACATTTTTGTTAGCATGACAGGGAAATTATAGGATCTTTAATTTTAATTTATTATACCAAAACTTGGTATGCGCTATGTTTTTATTTTTGTGATGTGTGTATGTTTGATTGAGGAGTAAAAATGTGTATGTTTGTCTGTGCAGGTGCGGGTGTGTGAATTAGTTAGCACACATTATTTCTGTGTGTACAGGATTCTGTAGTTTTCATGAATCATTAAACAGGTTTGGCTTGGCTTAACCCTTAGAACCCGATTGACGCAAAGTGCGTCAAAAAACACACCCTTTCTTCTCTGTTACATTGCTCCGCGACTGTTCATCACAACGAGATAAAACTTTTATTTTATGACAGAGAAGAAGTGGGGCTTTCCATCAAATTAAATCAAATTGCATCATATTTACAGTCTATACTTCTCTGCATTCACCTGCGCACCCACTACTGAATTGTGAATTACTCGCGAACCCGTGATCGTATAGTTATGGCAAGCATATCAGATGAAAGAGGAGAAACAGGGCTATCCATTGGTACCATGGATATCGATCTTTCTGGCTTATAAAAACAGACGAAGTGACTGCAAAATATTAACGTCATGTACACAAACCAACGCTGCACACCCATTACTCTCGGAGTAATTACTCGCGGACCCGTGATCGGATATATATGCCACGTATGTCAGATGAAAGAGGACACAGAGCTATCATTTGATACCAAATACATCCTTCTGGGTTATAAAACAGACGAAGTGAAAGCAAAATAATAACTTAATATAGCTGGACTTACCCCACGTTTTTGTCTGTTTTTGTGGCAAAGCATGTTTATAATCCAACGCTATCGTGTGTTTCGCTATGGCAAAACATGCTCATAATCCGGTTTTGAGATCCTAGCAAATTCCTGCATGGCATCCAATTCAAGGCTCACATTGCATCCCAATTTGTTCAACAAAGAAACACCTTTTTTGCCTTTACTTTGTTCATGGCAATGCAGTACAAAGTTGAGAATCATCATGAGGGCATACACCATAGTCACACATGCTAACAGGCAAACTTGGGTCAAGTCAGGTCAGATCAGTTCGTGTCACAGATATGGAGCGCAGAATGGTCATTTTTCATCGCTAAATAAAAAATGGCATTTATTTCCGTAAATCACACACCACATATTTCTGTAAATTGCTCAGCCCCAGAGTATCCCTACAACATGGCAATTATATTGCTCGTTTCAGGACAGTCTGCCCTACACACACATGAAATGCATGTAGAGCTATGAGCTTGCTGTGGTGAGATACAGGTCAAAATATAAGAATTTTTATAATATGATTTTTATATTTTAATTCTTTAAAAATCAAAATAAAATCAATGCTAGTACTAATACATGAAATTATGGCAGATCTGGACAGCCTAGACTCTGCTGAAAAAAACAATATATAATATGTGTGTGTGGCACTTACAATGACCAGAATAAATCCTTATGAATAAAGGTAGTGAAAATGCCCTAAAAACAGCTTAGGGTTCTAAGGGTTAATAAACCATTATAGTAGAAAACAACAGAACACATCTGTTATGCATTGTCTTTCATGAGGGGGCTACACACAGAATCTCCATCGGGTTCATTAGTTTGTCCTACACTGTCACCTACATAACTAAGTAAACTGTGTGTGTGTGTGTGTGCATGTGTGTTACTGTTGCTGTCTGTTTAATCTCTTGTCAACTTGCGTCATCCATAAAAATGCCAGTTGTGGTGTGTGCACTGTCAACAGTTTAGTAGAGAGTAACTGAGGGCTGTGAAGCTTATAAAAGCAGTGGAATGTGTGGGTGTTTGTTTGTGGGGGGGTGCTCAGAGACACTTTTGTGAAAATGGGAAATGCAAACACTTTTGGAATTTTGTTACCTAATTCAAAAATGGAGCAGAAGAAGTGTAGAATGTTTCCAAGGGTTCTAGAACACATACATGCGTCATAAAGCTCCAGGTCTTGCAGGACCCTCGTGGATTACATTTGTGCTCTCTCTCTCCACTGTGTGTGTGTGTGTTGGGGGGGGTGAAGGTACAGTAATTATGCACCTCCTATCGAGCTGAATGCTACAGCAGAAAAGTGGGTCACAAATCACATGTCAGTCATAGTGTGTGCGTGTGCGTGTGCGTGTGCGTGTGCGTGTGTGTGCGTGTGTGTGCGTGTGTGTGCGTGTGTGTGCGTGCGTGTGTGTGCGTGTGTGTGCGTGCGTGTGTGTGCGCGCGCGCGCATGACCACGCAACGACACGACCACAGCTGCTTATAATGTATGTGTGAAAAGAGAAATTATACAGAATTGTGAGCTACACAAACAGTTGTGAAGAGAACCAGTTATCTACTACAGCCAACTATAGAAACTCACACACACACACACACACACACACACTCTCTCACACACACACACACACACACACACAATATGGCATACTATTCAAAGCAGTGATCCGGGAGCTTTTTATAGAAGGAGGAGGAAAAATAAAAATTAGTGGTTGTCATGCCAACATGTCACTGAAGCGTGCTGGGACCATGATGCTGTTAAGTTCATGTTGTCTCACCGGGGACATGGAAGACTGAGTTATGACAAACAGGTGGATTCCGTTGATTCTCTCTGAAGTGGTTGTTTTAAATGCGTGTGAAGTGGAATCATGACGTTAAAAAATTAAATTGAATTGAACATTTGTAAGATAGTATGGAATTCTCTTGCAAACACATGTATACTTAATCTATATGTTTGATGCTTTTGTTTGTGTATGAATGAATGAATGTGTTTATATTTGCTTTTATGTGTCCATTCCTGTGTCTGTGTGTGTACAGTATGTGAATGCTCACGTGTGCATGTACATGTATGAGCATGCGTGTCATGCGTACTTGCGCGCACACGTGTGTGTGCGTGCGTGCGTGCGTGCATGTGTTTGTATGTGTGCATGCGTGTGTCAGCAGTAACATCAGAGAGCTGACCCAAGCTGCTTTATTTTAAACCCACTCATCCATCTTCTGTTACCACGGTGGCAAAGCATCACTGCAGAGAACTGCTGTGGCCACTGCACTCACACTCACTCACACACACGCCTACATACTGTACCTGCATACACACTTGCAAACACACACTCACACTCACATACAGACGTGCAAATACACAGTCACACTCACTCACACACAGGTAATACTTTATTTGGATAGTCCGCCCACATAGACTCAGCAGATCATCTTTTAAGATTAAAGTTCCGTATGTAACATTGTTGTTGAACAATTTTTGAATATCGCCTCAACCAAATCCAACCCCTAACCTTCATCTTAATCATACATTTTAGTGTCAACAGATAGTTTGTTGATAATCTGAGCATCTGTAGATAGTTACACACACACACACACACACACACACACACACACACACACACACACACACACACACACACACACCACTCACATCTCACATACTTTTATCTGAATAAGGTCTGGAAAGGAGAATGCAGAATAGAATGTCTGTTATTTTACAGATATATCTGTTTTCCCCTGTTTTTGAAAGATTTTGAGAGGGTATCACTGATGTGTTACACAAACCAGAAAACTAGCTGTTACATGATGATACATACATGATTACATGTTTCATCTCTTCCAGCATTTAACATTAAGGCTTAGCGTAATGATGTAAACAGACATCAAATAATCCACTCATAGTTTCTCAGCCACTTCCTTAACTACCTCAGAATGCCCCCCTGTATCCTTGGCAACTTGGGAGACCTTGGCAGCACACCTCTGTCGCTGCAGACAGCCTATAGCACACTACCGGTACAGTATGTCGCGCATGAGGATGTTTGTGGCATGCCAAATCTATTTGTGGCATCTTATGCTAATTGTACACACTTAGCAGGATTGTTGTATTTACGCAACATACAGTCTCGGATAGATTGACACTATAAAGCCCAGTGTAGGGGCCTACTTCAATTAATGCATGATGACATTTAAATGTTGGATGATAAATTAGAGAAACAAATAAACAAATGGACTTACAAGCATGATACAATAAATAATGACACCCCCATGCAGATGTACAAGTACACACACACACACGCACTGCCATGTTTCAGATTCATTATCTGTAATAAAGGGTTTGGTCAATGCAGGGTGGCGATATGGCTGCCTCTGCCAGCAACACTCTCCTCTACCCCTCCTCAACAGAAATTCCCTCCTGCCAAGTATTAGTTTTTGCTGCTTCCGTTTGCTGACACCTTTTTTCATCAACCTTACCCCTCTCTTTCTTTATCTCTCTCTTTCTCTCACACACACATTTGAAGTGGTGTTCAGGGGGCAGGCCTTGCTCTGTCTCATCAGTCATTCTTAATGAGATAGGAACTCTGCTGCCTCACAGCTACACACACACACACACTCTTTCTCTTTAGTTTGCTCATTTTCTCTCTCTCTCTGTCTATCTCTCTTTCTCACACATACACACACACACACACACACACACGCTGTTTTCATCCGCGATTCTCTGTTACAAATAGTGTAACGGCAGAACACAGTACCAGCACTGTCACTGCAGCTCTTTGTATGTGTCACAGAAACTACAAACCCCTGCTCATATTTGCGTCTGTGTGTGTGTCTGTGAGGGAGAGGGAGAGAGAGTACAGTATATGGAGATGGATATCAGATCAGGTGTGTGTAGTTTGTTGACATGTGTTGGTAGTGGAGTGTGTGTGTTCAGGGGGTGGTGTTTGTGTGGCCTGTAGCAGCATATGCTCAGGAGGAGAGATGCCTGTAGGGCGTGGCTCGACCTTCTGTTGGCCTGGCAACAATTCTGGTGTGTGTGTGTGTTCTTGTATGTGTGTGTTCTTGTATGTGTGTGTGTGTGTGTGTTTGTTTGCAGCAGGTTGATCAGATTACATCCTGGTGTCAAAGACGTTTTCACTGGAGCTCAGTGCACTCTTAGAGAACAGAGCCATGCATTACACACCATGCAGACCAGGCACTCTCCCTCTCTCTCTCTCTCTCTCTCTCTCTCTCTCTCTCTCACACACATACACACACACACACACACACACACACACACACACACACAAGACGCACACATTCTATCACAGAATATGTAGTTCAGTTTCTCTGGAATGTGTAAGTGTCAATGAGTTATCACTGAAGTACTACTCTCTCTCTTTCTCTCTCTCTCTCTTTCTCTGGCCTCTTCATAAATAATTGATCAGCTGAACTTGAATAGTCCTGACTGGGCAAACCCACCTGGCTTGGGACCACAGGAGAGCAGAGAGATGAGGAAGAGATGTTTTTTTCACTCTCTCTTTCTCTCTCTCTCTCTCTCTCTCTCTCTCTGTGTGTGTGTGTGTGTGTGTGTGTGTGTGTGTGTGTGTGTGTGTGTGTGTGTGTGTGTGTGAAGAGAGGGAGATAGTGAGGAAATAATATAGTGCTTCTGCCCTTTGGTTCTCTTCCTGTTTCATTGTGTTTTCTCAGGCTAGGTCCACATTATCCATTCAGCAGCACTGTATACTGATACTGCCAATAATCAGTTATCTAGAAAAATACATATAATATGTACAAATGTCACCTAATACCTTTAGTACAAGATATCAGTCTGCTTTATCAAAAGGCAATTGCATTACATAATTGTATAATGCCATATATACCCATATATGACCATAAAGCACCCCTCTTGCCCCACACACTTAATCTCTATTCATCTCTGACATGAAATGCCACAAACTAATAACTCATAAACACGAGTCTACATATTGTATATCAGAGTTCATGGCAACTGGCATCTTAAACAGGGCATAAACAGGGATGTGCCCTACAAGCTTCCAGATTCAGAAACCTTGAGATTCACTTCCAATATCTCCTCTTATCATCTCCCTAAAAGGTCATACGAACCCAGCAACATTGTGACAGCACATGAACACACTTCATCCAATGATCCTGTTTATCGCATTCCTATGCATCAATAACAAGAACTCTGAATTAGGCCTTGCGTCTAATGAAAGAAACCGGTCTGCTCCAGTACAGAGGGGGGAATAAAGAGTCTTGCAATACTTTATAAATGATAACAAAATTGAAAGAATTCAAAATTCAGGTGATTCTGTTCAATTTGATTTATCTTTGATGTTCAGTCCCGTTTATTTCTGCATTGTATAGCTCTTTTCTCCTCATGGCTCTTGCATGTAATAGAGTTGTGCACTAATGTGTTGTTAACATGTTGTAATGTTTATACATAGTGTAATCAGCTGATTTTGTTCAGTATTCCAATGGTGTGTGTAGTTCTTATTATGACCGCCGCGCAGCGAAGCGCCGGTCATATAGGTTTAGTCAGATTTTTTTTTTTTTAGGAGGACCATTTTTTTTTTTGTATGTTGATCTCAAGGGGCCATGTCAACCCATTCCATAAACACTCATTTCATGTATAGCGCCACCTAGTTAAACACAAAAAAGTAAAAATGAGGTGTTGTAATCGCAGGTATCTGTGACCTAACATAGTCAAAACTGCACGAAATTGGAAGTGTAGGATCATTATGACACCCTCTGAATGCACGCCAAGTTTCGTGGAATTCCGTTCATGGGGGGCCACACAATAAATTAATTTATGTTACTATACACCAACTGGCCTGTAGGTGGCCGGAGACAGTTTTCTGTGAATATCTCGAGAACCGTAGGGCCTAGGAGGTCCACCTTTTTTTTTGTATGTTGGTCTTAAGGGGGCATGTCAACCCATCCCATTACCACTTATTTCATGTATAGCGCCACCTAGTTAAAAATTAAAAAGCAAAAAATTAGGTGTTTTCATCACAATATCTCTGGCTGACAAGGTCAAAACTGCACGAAATTAAAAGTGTAGGATCATTATGACACCCTCCGAATGCATGCCAAGTTTTGTGTACTTTCGTTCATGGGGGGCCTTACAATAAAATAATGTATGTGTACATTTAGTGACGTACACCAACAAGGATTCCCAGGACACTGAAAGACCGGGGTACACAAAACTTGGTGGGCATGTAACCCCACATGGATAGCATGGAACCGTCGTTTTTCGTTTTGATCTGTAGCCCCCCCGCTGGACTGGACCCCCAGAAAGGAGGGTAGGGCAGACACAGTTCTCTGTGAATATCTTGAGAACTGTAGGGACTAGGATGACCATTTTTTTCCGTATGTTTGCCTCCAGGGGTCATGTTAACCCATTTCATGTGCACACATGTGCACAAACAGATATACACACACACATACATTCACAGTAATCATACGTATGACACATACTCACACAGTAGACATATGTACGCTTGCATGCACAGGCACATACGCAGGCACACACACAAGCACGCACACACACACACACACACATAACATAAACATGTGCATGCGCACATGCACACAATTCAAGAATTTCTCAGAATTATGAACAGGCAAGATGGAGGTGGGGTTGTATAAAATGAATTTTACATGTGAAATCTATGAACTAATCATGTTTTGGTACTTGTTGTCTAGCAGATATCAGTGAGAATTGAGTGTGGATAATGCAATTTAGTGAGACAGTTAGAATCATATAGGCCTTTCAGCGTGATTTATTTTTGTGGAAAAAATGTGCTGGACTGGGCGGCGGTCATATTTTGTACCGCTCTGCGGTACATCTAGTTTATCTTGTGGTTAAAGTGGGTGATTATTGATCTTAGGCACGCCCATACTCCCAACATCAAGTCCAGCTGGCCTTGAGTTTGTCCTCTAAGAGGATGTCAGTGCTGCACTACACTAGAACAGGCCAGAGGATCCCATGAGGAACGCATCTGCATCCTTAACACACACACACACACACACACACACACACACACACACTCACACACACACACTCAAGCCCCCATCTTCCTGTGGATCAATAAGCCATTTCCATCTCAGAAACACAGAAAGAGACATGCCTAAAGTCGCACACAAATGCACACAAATGCATACACGCGTGTACACACACACACACACACACACACACACACACACACACACACACACACACTCACAAACACACACAAACACACATATACGCAAACAAACATTCACACACCGAAATACCTGCACTGTGCAGAGAAACATACATTACAGTATGTAATACAGTTTCATACATGTACACATTCATTTATCATCCTTAAGATTCCCATGTAAATCAGTCAAGAACATGTCCTGCTATTTATAGGAGTAGAGGTCAGTCTCTCTCTCTCACACTCTCTCACACACACACACATACACACACACACAGACACACATACCAGGGTTGCTGAAGGTCTTAAATTCAGTTTAACTATAGTATTATATAGTAAGTTAGTTAGTAAGTTAGTAAGTATTAAATTGTCTTAACTTTAGATTGGTTGGATCTTAATTGTTCAGTCATGTCACCATGGACATTTCTCTGGTCTGTCCCCTTTCAAAGAAAGTCTGAACTTAATTTTACTATCTGCACGGTTCCCACGGATCATGGAATTTCTGGAATATCATGGAATTTTGATAAAGTCTATTCCAGACATGGAAAGTCAGGGAATTGTATCATATTTGGGACAAAGTCATGGAATATCAGTAAATTGTGTTGTAGCAGTTTAAAGTTGACTTGCCAAAATACACTAGTAGTGGGGGGCCTTAAGCACATAAATAGGTCGTTTCGGTCAATTTCTTCTAAAAGCGCCAAATTTGGCACAGATGTAGCTCAAGTTATACTGAAATGATTTAGCTAGGGCGCCGGAGCCAGAGACCCTCGGGGCCAAGATGGCAGCCAATCCAATATGGCCGCTGCCCGAAAAGGGTTCCGACTAGCTTTTAACCACATGAGCTACAAATACAAACTTGATGTCTTTTTCAACTGAGTTGATCATGGGAAACACATAGGAATGTTTATATTTATGACCCAGTATATCTGGACAGCTTAATCCTCCAATTCCAATATGGCCGCCACCTGAAAAGGGATTGAACCAGATGAGATACAAATGTAAAATTAATAAATATTTCACCTTTTCTGGCTATGGGAAACACAATATATATATATATTTATGATTGGGTATATGTGGACCCTCAAAGTCCCCAAATGCAATCTGGTGACTGTCCGAAAAAGGGTTTTGACTACAACTTTTGAACCGAATAAGCTACAGATGAATTTTTTTTTTTTACCATGACCACACATTAAATGACCTAAGCTTTCTCAAAAAATAGAGTCTGCTCTGACACTTCTTTGGGGCAGCTGTGGCCTACTGGTTAACGCTTCGGACTTGTAACCGGAGGGTTGCCGGTTCGAACACTGACCAGTAGGAACAACTGAAGTGCCCTTGAGCAAGGCACCTAACCCCTCACTGCTCCCCGAGCGCTGCTGTAGCAGGCAGCTCACTGCGTCGGGATTAGTGTGTGCTTCACCTTACTGTGTGTTCACTGTGTGCTGAGTGTGTTTCACTAATTCACGGATTGGGATAAATGCAGAGACCAAATTTCCCTCACGGGATCAAAAGAGTATATATACTACAAGTCTGCTTCACTTATTCCAGACGCTAGATACAGCTTCAGTCTAAAGAGGTGCAGCTTTATTTAATGACCAACAGTTCAAACTATGCACAAGTCTGCTTCACTTATTCCACTTCAGTTGCCAGCTTCTTTTGTCCAGCTTCTAGATGTTCATCTGAGTCACACCACGAGACACTGCCCTTTGCTATATGATTGATATTTTGTTGACTT
This sequence comes from Alosa pseudoharengus, assembly GCF_046254945.1. Taxonomy (NCBI): domain Eukaryota; kingdom Metazoa; phylum Chordata; class Actinopteri; order Clupeiformes; family Clupeidae; genus Alosa; species Alosa pseudoharengus. The sequence goes on from NW_027468640.1 coordinate 35,536,286, forward strand.
TTCTGCTGCTGTACCATGGAGGACAGACCAATTATGGGTTCTGTCCATCATTTTTGGTAGATGTTGTTTACTTGTTTATACCTGGAGACAACCTGATACACACAAACAGACTCTCTCTCACACACACACACACACACATACATCTCTTTTACACTATACCTCCCTTCCTGGCTCTCCATCTTGTTTTTTCCATCCCTCTCTGTGCCTTTCCTGTTCTTGCTTTTTTGCTTTGTTCCATGCACTCCCTTGCCCACACCCACCCTCCATTGTTTACGCTGATTTACACACACACACACACACTCATACACAGAGAGAGACGGTGAGAGACACTCTGTCCCCTGACTTCAGATCAGACATATTGGCGTCATGCATGTTTCTGTGGCGATGAGCAGCGATGACTCATGTCTGTTCTTTTCATGTGGGGTCAGGTGTGCGATGATGGGGGTCAGTCCTCTGGTTTGTCTCTTCTGTGACACTCCTGTCAAATCATGACCACCTGAGGAGATGTGTACGTGTGTGTATGTTTGAGTACTGTGTGTGTGTGTGTGACTACTGTGTGTGTGTGTGTGTGTGTGTGTGTGTGACTACTGTGTGTGTGCGTGTGTGTGTGTGTGACTACTGTGTGTGTGTGTGACTACTGTGTGTGTGTGCGTGTGCGTGTGCGTGTGCGCGCGCGCGCGCGGGGGCGGCTGAGAGAGAGTATATAGAGATGGATATCAGGTGTGTGTGTGTGTGTGTGTGTGTCCATGTGTGTGTATGTACATGGTGTGTCTCCTGTAAAGCACATACGTGTGGGATAGGAATTGTTGGTATGGGTGTTTTATTTGTGAGTGCAACTTGTGTGCACTGTATGTTTGATATGTGTATGAGAATAAGTGAAAGTGTGGGTGTAGGACAGAGAGAGAGAGAGAGAGAGTGTGTGTGTGTGTGTGTGTGTGTGTGTGTGTCTTTGTGTGTGTGTGTGTGTGTGTATGAGGTTATTCTTTAGTGGGCTGTATATCAGTGGGAACTGAACTGATGAGCTGAGAGGAGGTTGGCATTGAAGGTGACCTTCCTCTAAGCGAGAGCCTGTAACATACACACTCAAACTCCTCAAACTCTGATACACACACACACACACACACACACACACACACACACACACACACAAATACATACACATATACAAAGGCAGACTTAGACTTGTAGGCAAAAACACGCACACACACACAGCCACACATACACAGCACAGAGATATTGTACAAACAGACAGAGGAGCACACACACACATTCACACAGAAGGGGAGGATAACGAAGGTCAAAATCAAATGATCTGACAGGGCCTCACAAGTGCGTGTGTTTGTGCGTGTGTGCGTGTGCGTGCGTGTGTGTGCATGTGCGTGTGTCTGTGCGTGTGTGTGTGCATGTGTGTGTGTTGCCGAGAGATCTGGCTGACATCTGAGACATTGACAGTGCTTTGATTCCGCTTTGCTGCTAAAGACAATGTCCCGAGGCGTAAGGGTCCACAGCAAGGCCTCAGCTCACTCCAGTAATTTCAGCATCTGTCATTCATTCATCCCTGTCTGGGCTAGGCTAACTTCATGCAACACAGTGCAACAGATCCCTCTAGCCCACGTCATCCTGTTGATTATTGTAATGCTTATAAAATTGTATAAAATTGTAAAATAGTTATATATATAGATATATAGATATATAGACTTATTCTTGCACTGTTGCACTGTTGGACTTACTCATTTGCACTATCACCATGACCACTGTCACCGTGACACTCACTCACACAGAGCACCTTACCTTACCGTTCTATGCACAGAAAATCACAGGCTCAGTCCCAGCCTTAGTCATTGCAAGCGCCTCTTGATTGATTAATCACCACTATGTGGATACTGTTTTTAGAATTTATTTAGATTAAGTGTTAGTATAATTTCTATTTTAGTATATTTAGTATATTCTTTATCTTCTACTGTCCTTATTGCTTAGTTGTGTTTTTATATTATATACTTTTAATTACTTTTTCTTCTGTTAGTGAATGTGTGTGTGTTGTCTGTATGCTACTGAGACCTTGAATTTCCCCTGGGGATCAATAAATTCACGGATTGGGATAAATACAGAGACCTATCTATCTATCTATCTCTATCTGCTGTGCTTTAAAAACCTCGAATTGTGGATGCATCAGATCAAGTTGTCATCAATCAGTCAGCTAGAGGCAAGCCAAAGGCAGCTGTGGAGGGACGTGAGCATAATCTCTCTTAGCATCTCTGTCTTAACACCCAGCGTGACAGTGGAGACGTGCCGAGATGGTCTGCTGTGTGGACCCAATGTCCCTTTTTCAGAAATCTCTCTTGTCATCTAATCTTCCCTCTTTCTTTCTCCCTTTTCTCTTTTCTCTTCCTCTCTCCCTTAACGTTAACTGAAATCGGCCTGGCTGCCTGGCAACATGGTGCAAAAGCTTTAGTGAGTTTTTGTGGGGAGTGTGGCTAAATTTAACCCTGTTAAGCCATGCAAGCTTTTAGTTGATGTGTGTGTGTGTATGTGTGAACATTTTAACACCTGTCTGGAAGTCCATTCATTCCTCTTGTTACTTTTTTTCTTGTTGTGTTTTCTTATGTCTGCAGAACTTCCAGGCGCTGCCGAAACAGCCCCTTCAGATCACCAAGAAGCAATATGTCCATGGTAAGACTATTTACAAATGTGGCAGTGTGTGTCTCTCTCTCTCTCTCTCTCTCTCTCTCTCTCTCTCTCTCTCTCTCTCTCTCTCTCTCTCGTTGCGCATGTGCGGAGTGAGTGTTGGAGCGTGGCGTGAGTGCTTGAGCGTGAGTGGAATCTCTTTGAAACTGTCTTTCTAACTTCTAACTTTTGTGCGTCTTATTTCCGTGTTTTTCTGTTTTTTGTATTTAGCGCTAACTCTACAGTCACTGTAGATTTTTTAGTTTGCGTTTTTTTGTAGTTTGCTCTCCCGCTGAGTCTGCGGCTCCTGTTTGGAGCGGGGCTGCTGCGGGAACAATGGATTTCGATCATTTAACGAGACAGCATGGTGTGAGAATTGTTTGTTCCGCAAGTGTTGAAGAATGTAGTTTGGCGGTGGGTCACGTTGTTGGCCATGAACATGTTAAATCGGCCTCTCGCATGAACAATGCGATTGTGATTTTTCTTGGTACAGTTGCAAAAGCAAGGGAGGTAGTTGCGACAGGTGTGGAAATAAATAACACGCTGACGCCTGTACTCCCTCTCAGTTGCCCATCTAAGAAAGTGATAATTTCTAATGTTCCACCTTTCATTAAAGATGAACTGATTGAACGGGAGTTACAGCGGTTCGGCCGGCTGGTTTCATCTATAAGGAAGATTTCCCTGGGTTGTAAATCGCCCCTTTTGAAACATGTGGTGTCGTTTAGAAGGCAGGTGTATATGGTGCTAAATGACGGTGAGGCAGAGCTTAATCTGGTGCTTAAATTTAAAATTGGTGGTTTTGAGTATGTGGTTTTTGCTACATCGGACTCAGCCCTGAAGTGTTTTCACTGTGGAGGTGTGGGTCATGTCGTTCGAGACTGCCCAAGACATAAGAGTGACAGTGCAGGTCAGCCAGCGACTGGCTTGGCTGAACCGAGGGAGGGTTCCCCTTCAACTCGTCCCCAATCCGCAAGTGGCTTGGCTGATCCAGTTGTGAATGATTCTTCCACGACTCGGCCCCCGTCCGCTGTCGGTCTGTCATCGGAGCGAATTGGGGTGGATGACGTTGAAGTGGATAGTGGCCCGTCTGGGGCAGAACTAGTTGAATTTGGTCCTGTGGCCACACATGATTCTGTGGCCGTAGATGACACCTCTCCGGTGGCTGATTTAATTGATGCCAGCGTGACAGTAAATGACCTGATAAATAAGGAGCTTGCCGCGTTAAGCGGGAGTAATACGGTGCATAGGCCTTTAGAGGACATTCGTTTTGATGATGGCGTTGGAGCTTCAGGCTCACAGGCGTCTGTGCAAGATGTTGAAATGGTCCCATTTAAAATCCCGATAAAGAGAAAGAGTGAGCAGGAGGAGGGGAACGCTAGTAAGGCAAAGAGGGAAGAGGTGCGTCCGACTGATGACAGCGATAATGAGTCTGTTTTCTCTGACATGTCGGACTGCTCCTTGGGAGACCTCGCCGCATCTGGTGAGGGGCTACCAATGCAGCATAAAGCAGAAGGCGTAAGCCGCTTTCTACGTGATACGAAAGGGCTGCGTGACGTTCAGGTTGAACAGTACTTTCCCGATTGCGGTCAATTTATTAATGATGTTTCCCGTCTGATAAGAGAGCGTGCTTTCACTAATAAGGAGACTGCGCGCCTCCGAAAGTTCCTGACAAAGCTTAGGAGACAAAGTCAAAGTCAAAGTCAAAGTCTGCTTTATTGTCAATTTCTTCACATGTCAAGACATACAAAGAGATCGAAATTGCGTTTCCTACTATCCCACGGTGGAGACAAGACATATTTTACCAATTAGGTCCACAGACAAACATAACATTCAAGTAAACAATATAAAAAGTAAAAATAAGAAGGCACATACAATGAAGAAATAAGAGCAGCAAAATTTGGTAGAAATTGTGCAATTGTGCATACAGTAGACAGTCAATATAATAGTGCAAAAGTCCGGCCAATAAATGGCTGAGGTAGTTTTGTTTGACCTAAGTATGCAAGTGGCATAGTGGTGCAAGTTATGCAAGAGCAGCAGAAGTGTGTTCAGAAGTGTTCAGGACAACAACAAGTTGCAAGTGTGCAAGTGTACAAGTGGAGTAGTGCAAGTGGAGTAGTGCAAGGCAGCCATTGTGGGTCTAAGAGTCCAGGATGTTATGTAGCTGAGGGTGGAGGGGGGAGAGAGTTCAGGATCCTAACAGCCTGGTGTATGAAGCTGTTGGTGAGTCTGGTGGTGCGGGAGCGCAGGCTTCTGTACCTCTTCCCAGAGGGCAGTAGATCAAACAAATTGTGAGCGGGGTGACTTGCATCACTCACAATTGTGGTCGCCTTGCGGGTGAGGTGGGAGGTGTAAATGTCCTTCAGGGAGGGGAGTGAAGCACCAATAATCCTTCCAGCTGTGTTCACTATGCGCTGAAGGGCTTTCCTGTTGTATTCAGTGCAGCTTCCGCCCCACACAGCGATACAGCTGGAGAGGATGCTCTCAATGGTGCCTCGGTAGAATGTGGTCATGATGGCTGGTGGAGCACTTGCTCGCCTGAGTTTCCGCAGGAAGTACAGGCGGCACTGAGCTTTCTTCGCCAGTGATGCAGTGTTGGTGGTCCAGGAGAGGTCTTCACTGATGTGCACCCCCAGGAATTTGGTGCTGCTCACTCTCTCCACCACAGCACCATCGATGGTCAGTGGCAGGTGTTGGGTGTGACCTCTCCGGAAGTCAACAACAATCTCCTTGGTCAGGTACGGGAGTCGTCTTCCCCGCCCCCGGTGACATCAGTATGATGAATACGTTTCGAGTCTGCACCCTGAATTTAAACGGTGCACGGGACAAAGCGAAGAGGTTAACTTTATTTGACTTCATCACCCTGAAACGGGCGGATGTTATGTTAGTGCAAGAAACTCATAGTGACAATGTTAACGAGGTGGAATGGAGGAGGGAATGGGATGGCCAAATTGTTTTTAGTCATAAATCCTCTGTAAGCGGAGGTGTGGCGATTTTATTCTCATGGTTGTCCATACCTCTTTCTTGCCACGTAGAGGAAGTAGTTCCAGGCCGACTTTTGACAGTCAGGGCCGTTTTTGATGACTGTGTCATGTTTTTTGTAAATGTGTATGCACCAACGAATGGGGCAGAGAGGGTGCGTTTTTTTAGTAAACTTGATGAGGTGTTCAGTGACCTGGATCCGGACAGTCTTGTTTTTATGGGTGGTGATTTTAATTGCACTGTTGATGATCGATTGGATAGGAATCACTTGGAACCTCATACTCCCTCACAGCTGGCAGTACGACAGTTGATTAATACCCATGATCTGCAGGACACATGGAGAACTTTGCATCAGAACACCAGACAGTACACATGGACTCATAGTAGAGAGAATTATATTTCCTTAGCTCGTTTGGATAGAATTTACATTTTCAGGCAGCATCTCAATAGTTTAGTATCATGTCATATTTTGCCAACGGGTTTTTCTGATCATTGTGCTGTAGTTTGCAGTGTGAGAATTAAGGCTTTTAGGCCAGGGAGTGCATATTGGTGTTTTAATACTTCACTTTTAGTGGATGACCATTTCAAGGAGGCTTTTATGTTTTTTTGGGGGGTTTTTAGCCTACAAAAAGGCTCTTTTTCCTCCTTGCGGGAATGGTGGGACCATGGCAAGGTTCAGATTAAGCTTTTCTGCCAACAGTATACCTTAAGCGTTACTAAGGATATCATTCTCTCACTTCAAGGTTTAGAACATGATATCTTGAACTTGCAGAAGTCTGTGATGTCCACGGAGCAGTTTCAGCTCTTGGAGGAGAAGAAGGGCAGACTTACTGACCTACTGGGTGTCAGGGCACAGGGGGCACTTGTACGCTCCCGCTTTCAGAGCGTTACCCTGATGGATGCTCCGTCCAGGTTTTTCTTTAATTTGGAACGAAAAAATGGTCAGAGTAGGATGATACATAGTTTGAGGTCCGAATCGGGCCAGGACCTGTCTGAGCCTGCTCAGATTCGTAACTATGCGAGACTGTTTTACTCTAAGCTGTATGACTGTGAGTTAGTGTCGAGTGATATCCTGTCCAGCTCTTTCTTTACTGGACTGCCCAAAGTGGCGAGAGAGTGTTATGCTGCGCTTGACATGGCTCTTACGCTCCCAGAGCTTGAAAAGGCCCTTATGGGCATGGCCAGTGGTAAGTCTCCTGGGATTGATGGGTTACCCATTGAGTTCTATAAAGTCTTTTGGCCCTGCATTGGGGAGGATCTCCTGGCAATGCTGCGGGAGAGCCTGGAGGAGGGGTGTTTGCCCCTTAGCTGCTGCAGGGCAGTTATCACCCTTTTGCCCAAGAAAGGTGACCTGCGGGACATTGGGAACTGGCGTCCTGTGTCCTTATTATGTTCAGACATGAAGATTCTGTCCAAGGCTTTAGCTTTGAGGCTGAGGGAGGTAATTGGTCAGGTCGTCCACAATGATCAATCCTACTGTATACCTGAGCGGTCTATTTTTGACAATGTGAATGTGGTAAGGGACTTGTGGGATGTCTCGCATGATCTGGGTATCGATATGGGGTTGATTTCCTTGGATCAGCAAAAGGCCTTCGACCGCGTGGAGCATGAGTTTTTGTGGGCAGCCTTAGCGTCCTTTGGGTTTAGTCCCGTTTTTCTGAATATGGTGAAAGCTCTTTATTGTAATATTGAAAGTGTGCTGAAAGTGAATGGGGGTCTGAGTGCTCCTTTCAGAGTCAAGAGAGGGGTCAGGCAGGGGTGCCCAATGTCTGGCATGTTGTACTCTCTTGCCATTGAACCGCTGCTCCACAAGCTTCGTGCTGTTTTGGGGGGTGTTCTTTTGCCTCATTGTAATGATCGTTTCTTTTTGTCTGCTTATGCAGATGATGTGATTGTGTTTGTTAATGGTAAAGATGATGTAATTATGTTAAATAAAACTGTTTTGGATTTTCAACATGTATCATCTGCGAAGGTGAACTGGGGAAAGAGTGAAGCCATTTGGTTTGGGGAGTGGGAGGAGAGGTGCTCGGGGTTGCCTGGTGGGCTGGTGTGGAAAAGAGAAGGGTTTAAGTATTTGGGTGTTTTTTTGGGTAATGACATTTTTGTCCAAAAGAACTGGGAAGGGGTCTTGGATAAGGTGAAAGGCCGCCTGGGGAAATGGAAGTGGCTACTTCCCCAACTGTCATATAGGGGGCGGGCACTTATAATAAACAATCTAGTGGCCTCTGCGTTATGGCATAAACTTGCCTGTATGGAACCCCCTGCTGGACTACTGGAAAGCTTGCAGAAGGAAGTGGTGAACTTTTTTTGGGACAAACTGCACTGGGTCCCACAAGCAGTTCTTTTTCTCTCAAAGGATGATGGGGGACAAGGACTCGTCAGCCTGTCTAGCAGGAGGGACACATATCGATTTCAGTTCGTCCAGCGGCTGCTCACTGCTTCGACTACTGTGGCCTGGAGGCCGCTGGCTCACACTATCTTGCATAGAGTAAGGGCGCTGGGCCTGGACACGGCTCTGTTTCAAATGGACAGTGAGCGACTTGAGTTTAATGGACTACCACCTTTCTACAAAAGTCTTTTTAGGGTTTGGGGACTTTTTACCCGTCAGTGGGCTGGAGGGTTATCCTCTGTTCACTGGCTACTTGAGTTGGGGTCACGTTTTGATGTTTTGTGTGATTTTCCTGGTCTCACAGCCTTGTTTTTTGAGAAGAGAGCCCTGCAACTCCGGCAAATTGTTGACAGGGCAGGTTGCAATTTCCAGAATGTTAAGGCGGTAGCCTCCTTTTTGGGTCTGAGGTCTGAGAGGTGTGTGAAGCGATTTCTTGATAAGCTTAATGGGGTCCTGAGTTGCCAGGAGAAAAGTCTTTTGGAGGACTGGGAGAAGGGTAATGTTCTTTGTGACGATAGGGATGTTTTTCCAACAGTTTTACTTTCACCTGCTTTGCTAGAATGTGGTCATGCTAGTCCACTGCTAGTTTCTGGGGACCAGGACAGTATTGTTTTGGGTTCAGCTAGTGGGAAAGTTCTGTACAAGAATCTGGTGAAGGTGTTGCACAAAACCACTCTCAGGGGTAGGATGGACAATGTTTGGAGGGATAGGTTGGGCATTGATGATGAAATGAAACCTGTGTGGAGAGTAATTTACAAGTCCCCACTGACCAAAAGAACTGGGGATCTTCAGTGGAGGATCTTGCATGGTGCTATTGCTGTTAAGGGTCATTCCGTGTGAAATCACCCAATTTCAGCACAATTTGGCAGGTCACCCTCTCCGAAAAAATCTGAAAAAAATCACAGGTGTTTGTAGACCAAATCCATGCATAGATCTTAAATAGTATATCTGGATAACTAATCGTTGCAAAACTACAGCCCTTTGAAACTTCAAGTCATTTTAAGCATTATGGTGAACAATCCTTTTTGTTCAACTTCCAGCATTATTGGCTCTTTTGGTATTTCACACACATTAGTGAAACTATGTGAATAGAAGTAAATTTTCCTGTTGAATTAAAAAATCCAATCGGATCAGACGTATCTTGTGTACTTTCCCCTCTGCAAAGCTCTGAAAATGGCTATAAATTCATAATGTGAAAAGACATCATCACTTTTGAGGGCTTCTCATTCAGAAAGTATGTGACACAAATTCATCAGATTTTTTTCCTACACATATATGTATTATAAGGTCCTGTCCATGCATTAACTTTGGTTGTTATCATTTTCATATTTTCAGAGCATTTTTTTTAAATTGGGCCTGATTTTCAAAAAGCCTGTTTTCATCTTCTCATTTCACCACGTGGACAGTTAAGAGGATTTTTTTTTTATTTACCATATATCATTCTGTATGTGAGGATCATCTGCCCAAAATTTGGGCTTGTTGCTGAGTTTCTTCATTGAGATAAGATTTTTTTAAAATATTGTCTATAAATCCACTGAATTTGTACTGGATCTGCAGTACCACTTTGCACCACATGTGGTGCTCTTTTAATACAATGGAAGTCAATGGAAGAGTAAGAGAGTCACTTGTTTGCTGCACATATCCAATCTAAACACACAGTTTATGGTTCATAGTTGAATTGGTCCAAATAATTATTGCAACATGAACAACATACTACTCATACATAAATCTTATTTAAAGAAAATAAACTGATCAAGTAAATTATACACACATAAGACTGACTGGTCATCATACATGCAGCAAGAGGATTTAGCATAATTACCATCTTTGTAATGAGTTTTCTACACCAGCTTTAACCTATCAGTGCCTATGTGAGTACTTTAATAATTACTAGCCAACTGGTTAGGCAAAGTCTATATCCATCGTCATATGCATGGGATGCAGTCCTCTGTGATACACAGACAAAGAGCATCAAGATGGAGATCAGTGCTTTGTCTCCATGTGATCTGGGAAAGAAGTTGGAAAATGAATGTCATAAAGGAACATATTCAAGAAACAATGGGTTTCTAAAATTCAGTTCATCAAGGTATTTCACTTGATGAAGATGACCATGTGTGTTTTCATCACAAGTATTCATAACAAGGTTTGAGGACTCGTGGATCCAAGAGGCATTTGTAAAAAGATGATAAATCATTAGTATTGATTTTTATGCATCTGACAATGCACTGAATTTTAGAAACCCCTTTTTACTTGAACCATATGAACCATAAACTGTGTGTTTAGATTGGATATGTGCAGCAAACAAGTGACTCTCTTACTCTTCCATTGACTTCCATTGTATTAAAAGAGCACCACATGTGGTGCAAAGTGGTACTGCAGATAAAGTACAAATTCAGTGGATTTATAGACAATATTTGTAAAAAATCTTATCTCAATGAAGAAACTCAGCAACAAGCCCACATTTTGGGCAGATGATCCTCACATACAGAATGATGTATGGTAAAATTTAAAAAAATCCTGTTAACTGTCCACGTGGTGAAATGAGAAGATGAAAACGGGCTTTTTGAAAATCAAGCCCAATTTAATAAAAATGCTCTGACAATGTGATAATGTTAACAACCAAAGTTAATGCATGGACATGACCTTATAATCCATACATGAGTGGGAAAAAAATCTGATGAATTTGTGTCACATACTTTTTGAATGAGAAGCCCTCAAAGGTGGTGATGTTTTTTCACATAATGAATTTATAGCCATTTTCAGAGCTTTGCAGAGGGGGAATTACACAAGATACACCTGATTTGATTGGATTGTTAAATTCGACAGGAAAATGTACTTCTATTCACATAGTTTCACTAATGTGTGTGAAATACCAAAAGAGCCAATAATGTTGGAAGTTGAACAAAAAGGATTGTTCACCACAATGCTTAAAATGACTTGAAACTTCAAAGGGCTGTAGTTTTGGAACCATTAGTGATACAGATATACTATTTAAGATTTATGCATAGGTTTGGTCTACAAACACCTGTGAGTTTTTTCAGATTTTTTGGGAGAGGGTGACCTGCCAGCCACTGGGTGATTTGACACGGAATGACCCTTAATGCTTTGTTATCTGTGATAAATCCTGCACTGAGTGACATGTGTCCTTTTTGTTCTGACAGGGAGACTATTTATCACTGTTTTATGGATTGCAATAGGCTTTCCCCTTTATTTTGTGTGTTGAGCCTTTTGTTTTTTTCTATGGGAACAAAGTTCACAAAGCAAGGTTTTATACTTGGTTTTTTTTATAATCAGAGACAGAAGTCAAAGTGTGAACTCATCAATTTCATTAATGGCCAGGCGAAGCTGGCTATTTATCTAAGCAGGAAAAACAAGGTGCAGCAGAAAGCTGGAGATGATGTTGTTGCAGTTTTCAAGAATTTAGTCAAGTCGAGAGTCACTATTGACTTTTATTTTTATAGATTAACAAGGGCAATTGATGTTTTCAAGGACAAATGGTGTTGTGTTGGTGCGCTGTGCTCTGTAACAAATGATGAGCTTTCTTTTGCCCCTTTTTTGACATGAGTGACTCATGACCTGTTATTGTTTTTGTTTTTTCTATTTGTTTGTTTTTTTTGTAGACTGATCTGTTAGTGGTGCTTATGGTTATTGTACAATAAAGCTTGTTAAAAATTCAAAAAAATTCTCTCTCTCTCTCTCTCTCTCTCTCTCCATCTCTCTCTCACACACACACACACACACACACACATACATAATTTTTCATCCCAGGCTACCAGTCTGACTGCACATTCTATAATTGTAACGTCATCCATGGAAACTGTTGCCAAAGAAGAATCATCAGCCATGTCAGCATGTCACCCTTTCTCTCTCTCTCCCTCTGTCTCTTTGTCTCTCTCTTTCTCCCTCCTTAGCTGTTCTCTCTATAGTAATTATACATCTCTGTGTGTGTTTTGTGCTCTGTGTATTACAGGAGTGTCCCCCTGATCACAGTGTATGAATGATAAATAATATTATTGCAGAAAGTGCCGTTAACATGAGCGGACCTTCCCAACATCCGAAGGGCCAATAATTCTGTATAATGACCGCTGCAATAAATGAATGATCGCTGCCAATAGCAACAGGTTTTTTGCTTTTTGTCTTTCATATCAGTCTGCGAGTAGTTCGTTTACTTATCGCAATAGAACTTGAAAGTGAAAGTTAGCCACTAATACGTTGCTATGCAACATCTGAATCTTTCAAGTTCTATTGGTGTGGCGAACTATTTGTTTCTCAGCGGAAGCGGGAACATTTACATTTACATCTGTTCATTTAGCAGATACTTTTCATGCAAAGTGACTTATATCATTTCTATTACAAGGTACTACATTGTCCCCGGAGCAACTTGAGGTAAAGTGCCTTGCTCAATGGCATAACGGTGGATCACACTTTGGCTATGGTTTATCCCTTATGCATCTCATCAAATGTTGTGGACGCAAAATGGCACCCGTTTCATATAATGACCCATTGTCCGCCGGTTATTATCGTAAAAAAAAGAATGACTCCAGACTCTGTCCTATTCACCCTGTCGGTACTTATTTTCCGAAAATCACCAGAGGACAATATATTACCCTTTACATAATAAATTGCACTTATATAGTAACTTTTTTGAAACTCAAGGTTGAGTTACAAAAGGGTCAGGAACATTCTGTTTGTAAACAAACAAACAAGCAGCAAAAAAGTGGTAAGATTATGCAGTGGTGGAGAAGGAGAAATGTTAATGAACAGAAAGGTCTTGAGATGTGACTTGAAGAAAGGAAAGGAAGAGCAATCACAGAGGGTTTGAGAAAGGGAATTCTACATCTTTGGGGCTATGGAACTAAAGGACCTACCACCCAAGGTAGAGAGTCTGGTGGGGGGGACAGCAAGGAGATTTTGCTCAGAGGATCTGAGAGAGCGGAAGAAAGTGTGAGTGGTCAGGAGATCTCAGATGTATGGAGGAGTAGGGTTATGGAGGGCTTTGAAAGTAAGTAGGAAGAAGAATTCGGGACAGATTTGGTAACCAGTATAGTTGGGAAAGAGTTATATATTTTGATGGCCATTGGTAGGATGTAGTGAGAAATTTGGATGTCATCAGTGGGGCCCAAGAATGGAACCCTGATGGACACCACGTATGACGGGGGAGGTGGAGGACTTGTGTGGACCTAGTGTGACAAACTGTTGTCTGTTAGTGAGGTATGACCTAAACCAGTGCAGGGCTACAGTATGTCTGAGATACCAGTGGATGACAGATGGGAGATGAGCACATCATGATTGAAAGTGTCAAATGCAGAGCTTAAGTCCAGAAAAATATTGAGTGAAGCAATATCAGCAGACAGGAGGAAGTCATTAATCATCATAATTAATGTGTTGTGTCCCTGATTGACAGCTCTGATCTGTGATGCTTGTATCGGATGTTTCAGGAAAGGAAGCAGAGCTTGTGACCGTACACCCTCGCACCATGTTCATTCCCCGGCAAGGCTGGACCTTCCTGTCTGCAGGTTGGTGTGTATGTTTGTGATTCCCTTTTTGTGTGTGTGTGTGTGTGTGTGTGTGTGTGTGTGTTTGTGTGT
>NW_027468640.1:35552405-35634905 GCF_046254945.1 Alosa pseudoharengus
GAAACCGACAAGAAGAGGCACTTAGGGGAAGATAGAGATATGGAGAGAGAGAATTTTGGAGAGGATGAGAGGGAGTGAGATAGAGCTTTAGAGACAGAGCCAGAGGGCGATGGAGAGAGATAGAGGGGGAAAAGAGGAAAGAGAATTACAGAGGAGTGAAAGAGGAAAGAGAGAATTAGAGAGGAGTGAAAGAGGGAGGAGTCCTTCGGGTGCTGACCTCAGTGGAGCTGTGTCTTTCTTTGTCCTCATTCTGAGACTTTACAGGTCACTCTCTCTCTTTATTTTTCTCACTTTCTTCCTCTCTCACACACAGTATCTTCCTCTCTCTCACTCTCTTTGTGTCTCTCTGTCACACACACACACACACTTACATCTCTATCTCTCTCTCTCCTTGGCACCTACACACATTTGTCAAACACATACATACACACACATACATATACACTCTTATGCATACTCTCCCTCTTTCACACACACACACACACACAGACACACACACACACTGATGACGATTCAGTTATGCCCCTTGCACCTCTTCAACAAGTACATATACTAGGCATCATGGGTAATGTAGTTAAACTGTATCTGTCTGACTAGATGCTACCTCATGAAGGTCAGTAGGGGGTAGTCTTAATCCCTTTTCATATAGATCTCATTACAATGATTCATATAAACACATCATTGTTCTGAAATGTTGCAATCACTGCTTTATGTTATGCACACAAACAAGCATTTTCATACACACACACAGACAATCAAACCTATATAAAGACACATGCGCACACACTAGGCTTAGGTATCGAATATCGAGTATTGGTTAGAACCGGGACTATCTTTGCGATTTTCCCGGAATCGTTCAAAAGTTTAAATTTCGATTCCTAGTTTCGATTCTCAGTCCGCCGACCGGAAGAAGAAACGGCTGAACACCACACCAAGCGCATAGTTCATAGAATTAAAATTCATGGAGAAGGTCAGACTATTTCATTCAAAAGCAGGGTTCCCGCGAATCCTTAAATAGTCTTAAATACAACTGAATTTTCGAAAGAGAGGTATTAAATGTGCGTATGGGACCGCCAGCGAGTGCAAGAGAGCGAGTGATGTCTCAATCCAGTTTCGTGTATTTAAAACGCAATTGTATAAGTGATTAGGCTACGGGAGGAAGTGTAGTGGTTGCAGAGTGAAGATGTTTTTCACGGGTGTGGTTAAAGGTGTGAAAATGGTAATAATACAGTAGGCCTATGTACAAAATAATATGCCTGACGTTTTCGTGGTGTAGCTGAGGCCAGAGAGATATACAGGTAGCCTACGTGGAATGAGGAAGCCTACGGTAGAATGAGCGGGAGAAAGAGCGATAGGTTGGCCATACATTCGGATTTAGGCCGGACATATTGATTTTAAAAGCCCTGTCCGGCGTCCGGCGCAGCCTCAAGCCGGACGCTCATTTGTTCTCCTTTTTGGAGTTGCGCTTGGCATCTAAAATCGTTGCTCGGACGCAGCATCGTTTCACAAACTATGGACGTGAAGACTGCTGCTCAAATTATGTGCAGTGCGTCGCAATCAGGAGGAAATACTGTATGTTAAGTTGATATGTTTGCATCTTTCCAGCGTGTGTTGCTGGCCTAGCCTAGGGAAGAAAATGTTATAATAGCCTACCTGTAATATCTGCCAGCAGCTTGCTTGCCAGCGTTTCCCAGTAGGCTAGGCCTACTTCGCAAAAGTTGTGAACTATAACCGCATATTTTTTGAATGTCGGCGACTGGCTACATAAAAAAAAAAAAACGTGCGTTCATAATACGTGCGTGCTTAAGATGAAACCAGCAGTTTTCAGCAGGATCACGCGAGGAGGACCTGTCTCTTAATTAATTAAAAAAAAGTCAATGATTTTACAATGTTTCAGTCAAGCTTTGGTTGGTTTAGATACAACTGGTATGCAAAATGTAAAGTAGTGGATTAACTTTAATTTGCTGTGCTGCATATTGGACAATAGATGCACATAGTAAATTATATAAAGTAGGCTTATTAAAATATGTAAATAGCTTAGTCTAACTTTGAAAAAATATTGAAGGGAATCCAGTCCAGTGCACATGTCTTTGGCAAGTAGCCTAGGCTACTACAGACACAGGTGAAGAACAGTCAGCCTCAGCAGTAAGCAAAACCATGTAACATGTACAGCCAGCTTCAAAAGCAAGCAGCCCAGACCCTAAAATTGGGCATTTATAGCTTTGAAGGTAATTCACACACAATTATTTTCTTTCGCCAAAATATATTTGGTAACTTCTGTAGACATCCAAAATGGAGTGGGGGTTAAAATTAGTAGGAAAAAAAAAACTATTGCATAAACAGTCATATATATCTTTTTGCTGTGGTATAGTCTTAAATTTCATTTAGATGTCTTGAAAAGGTCTTAAAAGTCTTTAAATTTGCACTTGGAAAATGTGCAGATACCCTGAGAAAGACCGTTGGTTAGCTTGCTCATTTAAAATATCCTAAACTTTTTTTGACCCTGCCTCTTAAAAAAAATCGGAATCAAGAATCGTTAGGAACCGGAATCGAAATAAGAAATCGGAATTGGAATCGGAATCGTTCAAATTCAAACGATACCCAACCCTAGCACACACACACACACACACACACACACACACACACACACACACACACACACACACACACACACACACACACATTCTATGACACATACACACATGGACATTAAAAGATGCAAATATCACATATATTGACATTGTGAATCTATTCTTTGAGGATAATATATCCTGTAGGAGATTGCCACACACAAATACATATTATATACGCACATTATTCCATGAAACAGGCTGCTTAATGTGAATGTCAGTATTATAATGCGGAACTTGGTGAATAATCCTGGGGAATGCAAATGAGATTTTCTTTTGTTTATTTATTAAGCCTAATTAGAGTCATTAGTTTGTTTGAGTGGAATTGCACACACATACACTGAAACACACACACACACACACACACACCACACACACACACACACACACACACACACACACACACACACACACACACACAAACTGGCTGGCTGGCATGCTGAAAAACTGAGAAGGGAAATTGTAATCTAAAAAAAGATAGGAAGTGTGTGTGTGTGTGTGTGTGTGTGTGTGTGTGTGTGTGTGTGTGTTATAGAGATAGCAAGAGAAAGACACATAGCCATAGATACATGATCACTAGGCCCTGAGGATATATTTAGTGTGTATAGATCTATCTGTGGGTTCTTTATGGGCAGATCAATATGAAGACACTGGATGCTATGTTTAATTTAGCAGATGCCAGTTGATGAGGGTGTTTAAGTGTACACACACTCAAACTGAGACATGCACACAAATACATGGCAATGTCTGGCACACGCATATGTGTGTGTGTGTGTGTGTGTGTGTGTGTGTGTGTGTGTGAGTGTAGGTTTAAACACTTAGAGCTTATTGACATTTCCCTTTTTTCCCCTTATCCAAATCTGCTAGCCAGGCAGGATCAGACATAAACCCACTGACACAGATTCCCCTGTCACCTCTCTGATAACATCCCTTCGCTGTTGTGCTTCTTCTCTCTCTTTCTCTCTCTCTCTCTCTCACTCTCTTTCACACAAACTCTATGACTGAAATCAGTGTTTCCCACAGAATTCAAATCTATTTGTGGTAGTAGCTGTCTTGGACAGGGTTGTGGTGGGGAGCGATGTGCTGCAGATATCACTGTTGCATTATTACATTAAGCCTATTAATACACGCTGTGCAATATGATATGTACCCATGTCTCTATGCTTGCTGTTGAGGCCCGATATCTTTGCAAAGTAGTCTAATTTGATTGGATTCTTATCACAGCCCACTGATTTGACTGTTCAGTTGCCCCTCATGTGTTTAAGTTTCAGACTATGTTTTCTACCCGGGACAAGCCCTTTTACAGTAAGTCTTGGGAAATAAATTACTGTTTACATTTGGATTGAGTATTCAGTGTCAGAGTCAATCAAATGAATAGTTGCCTATAGTTATACTATACATCCTACATACAGTAAGTAGCAACAATCTATAACTTTATACTGTTCTTACAACCCAGAAGTATTCTAACGTTATCATAGAACAGCGTTGTGATAAGAATTTAGCGGAGTTCATTTGAATGCAACAGTTTTGAACAAATTTGCATGGCATGATCATCATGCTAACATGCTAACCGGATTAAATCACGATATAACCAGTCGTGTATCCAGTTGTGTATGTGCCAACAACAATGCTTGCACGATTGTTTTGATTCATATGCACACAGAGGAGAGGCGTGTCTGTTGTGAGAGAGAGAGAGAGAATTGAATTTATAAAAACCTTTATTACAAATGGCTAAAAGACATACAAAGTCACAGTCATCTCAAAGATGATGATTAAAAATTAAATAAATAGAAAGACCCATCTAGTTATGTATGTTAAACAGCAGGCACAGGAACGTCTAACAAAGTATTAAATTGCACCTCTATGACCATATACAGAGCATTTTCCTGACACCATATAATCTCAAAGGTTTCAAGATCACTCATTTCCTTGTAGAAACCAAAATCAATTAAAATCCTTGATCTCACCAAGATTGCAAATACCATCAAAAGATCAGATCTTGAGTTATGCTCAACCTTATTCCTCCTGCTAACATATATAGACATCTTAGCCTGTCCAATGATAAAGTTCAACAATTGACACTTGTACCTTCGCTTCTGTACATATTTAAAACCAAAAATAAATGTTTCCATTGAAACAGTGAACAGTTTCCGTAAAATGGAAAATAAAGGCATCAAGCGTGTGCATTGCATAAAAGCGTGAAAAACAGTTTCCCTGTCATTGCAAAACGGGCACTCATGCCTCACATCAGAATTCAAAACACAAACAAAAGAATTTACAGCAACTGCACCATATAAGATCCTCCATTGTAAATCCCCAACCTTTTTAATTAATGGTGACTTGTAAAAGGATCTCCAGTGTGGTTTGACATCCTGTTCTACATGTAGAACAGCACGCCAAGGTGTGTCAACTCTAGACTCCAAACATCTCCTATTTAGAGATTTTACACAAAGATTGTAAAGTGCCTTTCCAGAGGCGCGATTTGGACCCAGAAAAACAAGATCTTCAACCTTCAAAAAGACATTACAAATTTCAGAGGACACACTAAAACATGGAACAGGATCACATTCATTTGGCATAACTAAACCCCTGGCATACTGATCCAACATTGCTAGACTAGCATCTGTGAAGCGGGACCGCAATTCCAAGAGGAATTTGTTAACTACACGGATGGATCTCATTTTCATGTGTTTTGCCACTCCTTCAGCATTCTCAAAACCTGGCCCAGCTAAAGGCAGGAGGTCCCTCAAAGTGATGACCCGCGCTTTGCAAAACATCCCACTAAAAGCAGGAAAGTGCTTCTCATGCGTAAGATCCAAACATGAACCATATATCAAAGGCTCTTGCAAAAGCCAAAAGAGAGAACTTGTATTCTGAGGTCTCCATACTTTCAAAAGACTCCATACTTTAAACGTATTGCGATAAAACACAGGGAGCTTGTTTAAGTTCATTAAGGCAGGATTCATCCAGAAGAGGGTCCTATCCAGACCCAAGCCTTCAAAAGTTCTTAGGATGGAACAAGCCACAGCCTTCCAACTGGAATTTACAGGTCCATCCAAAAGTCTCTGTATGAACTGAAGACGAAAGGCTGCTGCTCTACTCTGCAGGTCGACCAATCCTTGTCCACCCTCATCCTTGGATAAAAAAAGCACGCCTTGTTGGACCCAGTGTAGACCATCCCAAAAGAAATCAACCAGAATAGATTGTATTTTAGATAAAACATGTGCTGGAGGGTCTATACATGCAAGTCTGTGCCAAAGGGATGAAGCCACCAGGTTATTAATTATTATAACACGGCCCCTATAGGACAATTTTTTAATTAAAAAACTCCACTTGCCAAGACGGCCCTTAACCTTCTCAACAATCCCCTTAAAATTCTTTAGAACAAAGTTATCGTCTCCAAGAAACACACCCAAATATTTAAACCCGTCCTTAGACCAGGTTAACCCACCTGGGAGGCACGGTGTGCCATCAGGCCATTTTCCAGCCAACAGGGCCACACTTTTTCCCCAATTATCTCTGGCAGATGATAAAAGATTAAAATCAGTAAAAACCTTCAACATGGTGTCCACATCCCTTTGGCTTTCAACCAGAATAGCTACATCATCCGCATAAGCTGATAGCTTCAAAGAGATGTTACACTCAGGAAGAGTTACACCCTTTAGTTTGGCTCTTAACTGTACTAACTGGGGCTCAATGGCTAAGGAGTATAGCATTCCAGAGAGGGGGCATCCTTGTCTAATTCCCCTAAAAACCTTGAAAGGAGCACACAAGTCACCATTAATTTTCAGAATACTTTCATTGTCACAGTATAGAGCTCTAATTTTCTTTATAAAAACAGGATTAAAGCCTAAAGCAGCCAAGACGCTCCATAAATAATTATGTTAAACTCTATCAAATGCTTTTTCCTGATCAACAGAAACAAGGCCAAAGTCCAAATGTAAAAGTTTACCAATTTCCAAAACGTCTCTAATAAAAGAAATATTATCATAAATAAGCCTGCCCGGCACACAGTAGGTCTGGTCAGGTGCAATGACTTCCCCTAAAACTTCACTGAGTCTATTAGCAAGAACCTTAGAGAGCAGCCGATATTCCGCACATAGAACAGACACTGGTCTCCATGACCTGATATCCTTCAAATCTCCCTTCTTCGGTAACAGAGTAAGAACTGCTCTGCGACAACTGAGTGGCAGCTGCCCCTTGGCCAAGCTGTTCCTCAAAACGACCAGTAGGTCTGCGCCTACTTCTGTCCAGAAAGACTTATAAAAGTCAACCGGCAGACCATCGATCCCCGGTGCCTTGCCACACTCCATACCATGGAGGGCTTTTTCCAACTCGTCCAGGGTAATCACCCTTCCAAGGTCGCAATTAGCTTCTCTAGATACCTTAGGGAGATTCGTCAAAAAAGGACTGTCAAGGGCCTGTTTATAGGAGATTTCACTCCTGTACAAAACCTTGTAGAAACCTTGCAGAAAACTGCTCTCTTACGAATTTGTTTATCGTCAGATAAGAGGGTTCCAGTTTCTGAAACCAAAGCATGTATAAGCTGTTTTTGGCCATTTTTCTTTTCCAGATTAAAAAAGAATTTGGAAGGTGCATCCATTAATTCTGCACACTGGAAGTGAGACCTGACCAGAGCTCCTTGTGCTTTAATGCCCAGCAAGTTGGCCAAACAATTCTTTTTTATTTTCAAATTTTCCATATATAACTGATTACCTGTACTTTCAGCTAAACCTTGGAGCTCCAGTATCTCATTTTCCAACAATTTCATGCGTTGAGCTATATCTCTCGTGACACAGGAAGTATACTGCTGACACAACTGTTTTATCTGGGCCTTTCCAAAATCCCACCACTGTTGCACAGACTGAAAAGACTGCTTTGTGGATCTAAAATCCTTCCAGAAAGACTTGAAAACATCCCTAAACTTACCATCGTTCAAAAGACTAGTGTTAAAGTGCCAATATGCACTCTTATATCTGGTGGCACTAACAAAAAATTTACAAAGCACCATACTATGATCCGAAAAACCTACTGGCAGGATGAGACAACTTCTAAAAAATTTAACTGGTGTTTAAAAGTATAGAACCTGTCTAATCTTGCCAGAGATAATATGTTATTATTTGAGTGGACCCATGTGTACTGTTTCTGTTTTATATGAAAGTTCCTCCATAAATCAGAAAGGTCATGGGACTTCATTATCTCAATGAGCCTTCTACGTGATGGCATATGAGGCTCTACATGATTCCTGTCAATAGCCAGCTCAGTACAGTTGAAGTCCCCACCAAGAAGTAAACACTCCCCAGAAACACAATTCTTTAACAGATCATCCAAGATATAATCATTCTCTCCCTCCCAACTGTTGGCATAGACACAAAAAAAGTAAAAACAAAAAAAGTATTTTCATATTGAGCTCTGACTCTCAAGAGTCTACCTTTAACAATTTCATCAACCTCATAAGAACAGGGGATACAGCTACTTGAAAAAAGAATAGCAGCACCACCACTAGTTGAGGTATTATGACTTAAGATCGATAACCCCCCAAATTCCAATGCCCAATCAGAGCTATTGCTTGCGTCAGTATGGGTTTCCTGCGCAAAGACAACATCAATAGCTTTTTCTTTAATTGTTTCAAAAAGCATCGCCCTCTTTGTGCGGTCTCTTGCTCCATTCAAATTAAGCGAAGCAATTTTAAACCCACTCATAAGTAAAAAGGAAAAAGTGCAAAAAAAGAACATATTCATTGGGAATTAACAGGGGCTGGGGTGGACTGGCTATCAGCGTTCAACAGAGCTCTAAGTTTTGTGAGAAATGTATTCAAACGGTAGACCTCCTGCTTAGTAAAGCTACCTTCGGCCATATACAGCTTCGTTTTAGCGATGAACTGTTCAACATCGGGGAAGTATTCGCCAACTTGAACAAACCTAGCATTTTTAGTCTGCTTAAGAAACGTTTTTAAGTCATCCACAGTGTACTCTCGTCCTGTATAGCCGCTTTGGGGAAGACTGCACCTTAGGCTGCAATCAGAAAATTCCCCCTCGCTCTCTGCATCAGTAGAATTAACGTCGACAACCAGATCTTTCTTTTTTGCCTTTTTATTAGACCCAGATCGCGCCCTTTCCCTCTTCAGACCTTTTGGAACTTTAAAGGGAACTTCCTCTGTTTCCATGATCTGACTGTCCTCCCCGCAAGCGTCCTCCAAAAGATCTAGTACGTTGGAATTCGGCGAGTTATCAGTATGCATAACGTTATATTCTGGAGCTTCGGCCTCGGCCCCCTCTTTTCCTTCCCTTACTATCTCATCAGACACATCCTGATCTGATGGTCTAACTTCAGGTGCATCAGCATTAGAAGAACCTTCCCCTGGTGACTGATCACCATCCACCCCAGCCTCTCCACCATTTGTGGGCGCCTCATCACTGGCAGACTGTCCCTCCCCAGTACTCTCATTTAGACCATTGACATTGGCGGTAGTATTGGTGCACTTTTCTGGACAGGCACGCACTAGGTGACCCGTCAAACCACAACCAAAACATCTCATAATATTACTTGTGACATATATGGCATAATTGAAATCATCAACCTGGATATTCAAAGTCAAATCAAGATCAACTGTGTTGTTGTTTAAAACCATGTAAACATATCGCCTAAAAGATACCACATGCTTTAAAAGTGGGGATTTCGTGGAAATGGCGATCTTCTTGATCGGGGAAACTAATTTGCCATAGCGGGATAGACTGGACAAGAATGTCATCACTAATGAAAGGTGGTATGTTTGAAAGGATTACTTTCCTAGATGGGGTAGACAAAGGGAGTACTGAGGTAAAAATACCATCGATTACTACTCCGCGTTTAACCACTAAATTGGCTAATTCCACGGACTCAAGGAACAAAACGATTGCTTGATTCATACGAGCAGCAGACAAAACTTTGTCATGCCCAACTATTTCCCCTACTGCCAGGCTACAATCTTCTACGCTGGCGGTAGAGGATATCTTTATACCATGCCGCCGCGTGAGACAATCAAACTTTCCCATAGTGTTACCTGAGGCAGCCATACTCCAAACCAGGAGCTGACGCCCAGGTAAAACCACAAAAAAACACGCACTACACTAACCCCAAACCTTACAAACCCAAAAAACATACAAAACAAACAAACAATAAAGGAAAAAAAAAAAGAGAAGAAAGAGAAAAAAGAGAAGATAGGTAAGAAAGGCACAGCGGCCTCACTCACACAGTGCTCACTCACAGACGCTCCGGCTCCGCCCACTCACTCAGTCCATGCGCACAGAGAGAGAGAGAGAGAGAGAGAGAGAGAGAGACAGAGAGCAGGGCAAAGAGAGGCTGCTTGAAGGTGCACATAGCTCTACAATAAAATAGGATTATCTAATTGCAACATAGAAAATGATTGTGTGGCGTGTGTGGATGTTGATGTTGTGGCGGGCCCCTAGCCTGACGAGCCAGACCCACATTAAAATGTAGGGTCTGGGCACTCACCGTTTGCAGTGCTCAGTCCGAGGGGTGGGATAATCGGTTGTCTTTCAAATTCCCTCTGCACGCAATAGGACAGCGCTGAGTCCCATGCGTTTTCCCACCAGCGGAGCTAGTTGGCTAGTTCAATCTTTTGCCATCTTAAAACAAGCTTAACTCGTGTCACACTGTTGGCCAACAGCAACATCCATCTTCTTCGTTTTCAAGTAGCAGGGAATTTAAGCCAAACCGTTGCAACTCTGTCATCAATCATTATGTAAGCCCGCCTAACGACTCTATACACAATTTGATTGGCCTGAATTTTTCAAGCTCACAAGCCAACGGAGAGTTGCTAGACTAGCCCTGGAAGCAAATGCCGCTAGGGTGCGTCTAGATTTCTAGGCTAGCGGGCCCCCTCAAATAAGTCACAGTATGGGAAACACTGGAAATACACATTTCAGGGGGCTGCCTGTGCTATACCATGCTTACTCTAGGTTTAGACTAAAATCATTTAAGCACTGAGTTATCTGCAGTGATTTGGATGGAACCAGGAGGCACAAAGCGTTAACACTGCAAATGGTTGAACTGTGAGGCCCTGTAGAAACACAAGGAAAAATAAGCAGAGGAGAAAAGAACGAGGGATAGAGAGAGGGATAGAGAGAGGGAGCGTGAGACAGATAAGAGTGTAAGAACTGATGAGTAGATACCTGAAGGGGATTGTTCAGAGACAGAGGGATGGACAGATGAGATTGAGAGAGCCGGGTTGTCGGGAGAGGAGATGGAGGTGGGGAAGAAAGGAGGGATGATGAGAAGAACAGAGGCAGGAATGGTGTGTGCTGAGCTGTGACAGAGAGGGGCGGTCGGTCTCCTCCCAACATGCCTTTCATCTGACAGGGCCGACCGAGAGGATTACCGAACCTGCTGACAGAGGAACAGGAGACTCTAGTGCCCCCCTACGCACTCTCACATACACATACACACAAACACAAACACACACACACACACACACACACCATGCACATGCACTCTCAGTCTCACTTGAACACATACACACATACCTTTAGATCAATTCTCACTTGCACACATACTGTACACACACACTGTGCACATATGCTCTCTCTCTCTCTCTCTCTCTCTCTCTCTCTCTCTCTCTCATTATTTCATAGCCATTGTTCTTAGGTGTGCGACTTTGTGTTCAGGTGTACAACAGGAAATGTTTCACTATTATGTTGAGTGATTTGAGTGATTGAGCATGTTTGTGTTATGTGTGCATTCTATGTGTATATTCTGTGAGATGGTTTAATTTATGTGTGTGTGTGTGTGTTTGTACATTGTTAGATAAACAATGGTTTATGGTGTGTGTGTGTGTGTGTGTGTGTGTGTGTGTGTGTGTGTGTGTGTGTGTGTGTGTGTGTGTGTGTGTGTGTGTGTGTGTGTGTGTGTGTGTGTGTGTGTTTGTAGATTTCTGTCAGGTAGAGCTGCGTCTGCTGGCACATCTCTCCTTTGACCCGGAGCTTCTCAGAATTTTCCAGAATCCTGAGGCAGATGTCTTCACCATGCTGGCCTCTCAGTGGTGGGTGTTAAACTGTGTACATAGCTGTGCAACATATTACAATATACAATGCCATATTATACTGTATGAATCCATTGTATATTAGGGTCATATGTGCAAACACTTACAGAGACCAGACATTCATTTTGAAAGGAAACATGCACGCACACACCACACATGCACACACACACACACACACACACACACACACCACACAGGCACACACACACACACACACACACACACACACACACACCACACAGGCACACACATGCACTGTGTGTGTGATAGGCTTATGGAGACCTATGGATCTCTGTTTCTCACTCAGTCACTGAGTGCTGTTGGTACGAGAAAACCCCCAAAAAACAATCGGTGCTACCAAGCTCGAGTTGCTGCAGGGATGGGCAAAAATACATCAAAATGTATTTTAAAATAAAATATCAAATATCCTAATTTTAAGTGTATCAAAATTAACTATAAAATACATAGCCACACCATGTATCAAAATAAAATACTGTATTTTTGTATTTTGAAAGTACTAAAAATTCTCTTTAAAGGGGCCCTATGTAGTTTTGGCAATTTCTTCACAGTTTTCTCTACAGAGCTCCCCTACAGCTTCAGAGCAGATATTTTACAATACTCCTCAGTCTGCCGTTTCCTCCTTCCCTGTTCCTCCGACAACAGTGTACTCACTTTCTGCTTCTTTTTGCTGGCTCTGCCATGACGAATGTCTGAGAAACTCCATTGTTACGTTGTTCTGATCGCGAGTTATGGATTATGAATTTTGTGCCCTGATCAAACCCAGTTAAACTTAGGACAGCCACAGCAACTTTAAAGATCACTCAACAAAATGCTTCAGACATGAAAGAAATAATCAGTTTAACAACAAGGCTATCACAATTTTAGCACTGTTACATGATGCTTATGCTACTGTTACAACGGTAGGCTACCGCACTTTTTAATGGCTGCGTCAGTATGTAACAAAGGTAGGCTACATGTCACTAAATTCTTATCAAACGGGTCACCATTCAATCTGGAAAAAGTCATATAACCATTCCATTGACTCCGAAGCTGTTAAGGTAAATTAAGTAAAACTGCATAGTTTACCTTTAAAAGGCCCATGATATCACGTTGCAAACCTTCCATATCTATCTATTTAATCTATTCCTTCATCAATACACTGACTCTGTTGATTAAGTGGACAATGTTTGAAAGCAACAGCTTTTCTCTGCCTACGAGACATGCCATAGCCTGCAAACAGTCAACAGATCAATATGCTGACCTGCCTGTTACATCTCATAACTTAAATACTGTATCAGAGATGCACTCAAAAAGTCACAACTGAACTTGTCAAGCGGTACAAAGTGGAGACAAGTCTCTGACATCGTCAATGCATGCCCAGATTGAGTAATGTTGCAGGGCAACCACATAACCGGTTCCATATGTTCCAATCGGATGATTAAAGTTCTCAAGAAACTGATCATTAATGTTCTCAAGAAACAGATTGGTAAGAGGGAGTGTATGTGAGCAACAGACAAATTTCTCATCTTGCACTGGATCATCTTCCTGAATCTCATTGTTCTGATCTCAACAACTCTGGGCAAATTACAAGTCAGCACCAGTCAGAGGCTGCATTCATTGTTTTGCACTTTTATGATGCCATCACATCACCAAAAGTAGGTTATTGGTTTTACCAAAACAAAATACAAATGACAACATATTACTTGGTATTTGAAATACTTATTTCAAATACATGTATCAGAAATACTGCCTATCCCTGGCTATTGGCTTTACAAACTCAAGCTATGTTGTATCAATTTTTCTGTGTTTTGTGTTTATGTCAGTTTTGATACAATTTGACTGCTGTTGGGTGTTGCCCACCCAAAATTTCTACCAGCCCACCCAAATGTAGTAGGCTAGAACTGGCCCACATATGTTATATGCAGAAGGTTTGGGCCACCTTGATGCTATCTCTGTTCACCCTACCCGTCCCATGCAGTGCCACCTGCCCAGGATCTGATTTGATATAATGGAAGGGCAAGGCAGGGTTTGTGATTGGTGTTTCCACCTTGAAGCAGCCATTTTATCATCTTTGATTATGATTGACTGAATCAGGTTCGAAGCTGTTATAAAACACTCCCAACCATTCACCTTGACCCCCATTACATACTATATTACTGCACCACGAATTGATACAAAACTGTTAAAAATGTGCAACTGTGTAGGCATAAAATCAGATTCAGAACAGATCTTGCAAAATAGGCCATGCAAGTAGTCGTTTATCATGTACTCTCTAACAATGGGCATCCATGTGCTTAAAGCAGCTCTAAGCAATGTTATGCAGTTTCTAAGCTAAAACATGTTTTGTCACATACAGCGAATATATCGAGCTATGAGAAATATATAGCTGCCTGTGCCCTGAATACACTGTAAAAAATGTGGTCTCTGTGGATGGCTCAGGCTCCACAGACAATAAAAACATAACAAACCGTTCAAGCCAATCACCGATGAGATGTTTCCATTGCATGGGAGGGAGGGAGAGGGAGTAGCGAGCTAGCTCTCTGTTTTGTTTAAGCGTCAACAAAAGTGACGTTACCCAACATGGAAAGTGTGTGTTTCGATCATAAGTTATGTCTTTAATTTAATTGTATGTGGTCAAAAGGTCGAAATGGTCAAAAAGTTGTTACTTGTTTAATTGTGTACTTGCTTATATCTGTAAACAACCTGATACACACACACTCTATCTCTTTTACAGTATACTTCCCTTCCTGCATGTGTGTGTGTGTGAGTGAGTGAGTGATCAGAGTTGGTGGGTTCATGACATCTTAAAGCACATCCATCTTGCCAATAAGTGCAGCATTGTCACAGCCATTAATTCATCTGATGAATGCTTCCCAAAAGCTGTCCTGACTTGAGTCACCAGTAATGTTTCAGGGACATTGATTACGATGCTTATAGGGGTTTGTGTGTGTGTGTCTATGTGTGTGTGTGAGAGAGAGTTTATAGATAAACAATAAAATGTGTTGTATATAAATCAACATTTCTGAGGCGAGGGAAGGAAGAGAGGGGGAATGAGAGTAAGAGGAGAATGTAAGTGATAACCTGGGTGAGGTGTGGTGCAAGGTGTGTGCGTGCATGTTTACCTCAGCAGTTTTGCATCACCTCTACTTACTGTACAGTTGTCTGTAACACTGATCCAATTTAGCACTCTCTCTACACCATGCACACACACACAGACACCAAATTCTCACTTTCTGTCCTTTCCTTCACTCATTCACTCACTCTTTGATACGTCTTGCCCTGTAGCGATCTGTTGTTGTCGAGAACTTACTCAGGTTTTCCTTCCCCAGAAGAAAGTGGGAAAGCAACCCCTTGACAGTCTGAAATGACAGAAAGACTCTTCATAACATAATGTCTCTCTCTCTCTCTCTCTCTCTCTCTCTCTCTCTCTCTCTCTCCCGTTCTCTCTGTGTGTCTTCAGGAAGGGCATAAAGGAGGACTCGGTGAGTTCAGAAGACAGGGAGCATGCCAAGCGCATCGTCTACTCCGTTGTGTATGGAGCAGGTGAACCTTCCCCCCACAATGCACTGCACATGGTCACATGACCTCTTAGACTTGTGTGGGCCTCATCTTCGGGGAACTTTTTCATTATTCATTCTCATTTTATTATAGATGTATTTAACCAGATTTGACCCAGGTCAGTGCTCCACAATAATAAGACATCAACACAGAAACATGTAAATACAACTATGCAGGCACAGTTGGGATATCTTCTATGTGTAGCCTGGGCAGAAGCATGGATGGAGGGATAATGAAAGAAAAAGAGAAAAAAGAAGAGAGAGGCAGGCAGAGAACAGAATTCTGACCCCATTTCTCCGGGCCTGTGAAGTGTCTGATTAGAGAAGAGATTCCAGATCTTTCCCTGAGTACTGGTTGCCAGTAGAGACCACTATGACATGCAGCAGCTAGGCCCCGTCACCTCGTTTGTGTGAGGGAGAGAGAGAGAGAGAGAGATGGTGCTCTATATTGATGTATCTGGGTCAGTTTGAATGGGTGTGTGTTTCACCCTGTTTATTTATGGCCAGGTTTGTGTATGTGTGTGGACTGGAAATTGGGGTTCCATACATCCTCTATACAATTCCGTACTGTGTTCCCCAGCTCATGGCTCAGCCAGGGACATTTGCTGTCTTTGAAGGAGGTAAAGGACTGTGTGTCCCAGTGTCTGTGTGTGGTGGGGGGGTGGGGTATTTATTGTGTCTCTTTCGTTTTTCGAAGTAAAGATTGGTGTCTGTTGCACGTGTGTGGGGGAGAGGGAGAAGAGCTGGGTGTCCAGGACGGAAAGATTTGTTAAGTTGCTGTGCATAACGCTATATGACCCATTGGTGAGGGAATGAATGGAAGAGAAAGTGTGTGTGTGTGTGTGCGAGAGAGAGAGAGAGTGTGAGGGAGACATGAAAGTATAATCGGCATAGTACAGGCCAAAGGAGAGAAATATCTCCATGGTTACTGAATACTAAAAGGAGACTTGCCATTGAAGACAAACTGGCAGAATGGCTGGGGGAGGGTGTTGATACACACGAGCACGCACACACACACACACACACACACACACACACACACAATCACAGTCGCTCATATGTGGACATATATATAAATAGGTCAGAAGATAGAATAGAGGGAATTAAGTGTTTGTAAAGCAAGTGGTAAAGGTGGCCAAGAGAGTGAATGAGAGAGAGAGAGAGCATAAGTGAGGGATTGAGGTTGAGAGGGATAATGCATGTAATAAAAGTGAAGGAGTCGGGGGTAATGGGC
This sequence comes from Alosa pseudoharengus, assembly GCF_046254945.1. NCBI lineage: Eukaryota > Metazoa > Chordata > Actinopteri > Clupeiformes > Clupeidae > Alosa > Alosa pseudoharengus. Next base: position 35,568,867 of record NW_027468640.1, read on the forward strand.
CTGTTATAGCTACCGGAAAGTCACCTATTTCCGCCCGTGCCTTATTTTCTCCCTTTTACGTGTACTGTATGTGTCACTTAATATTTATTTCTATACAAACCAAGACGGCGGATTCCTAAAGAAATGCAAGCACCCACCCCATAAGTGTGACTCGAAGAGCTGTAAACAGTGTTGTAAATCTGCCTGTACAAAACCGCTTGGAGCTCCAGTGGAATTTTGATTTCACAACGAGAATTCTCGGTCTAACCGTTGATGTATCGAGCGACTGGCCGGAAATAATGCACCTACCAGCCCAGCACCAAGCTCCGAGCATGGTAAACAAAATCAGCAGTAAAAGCTCCCGTTAGGAACCAAACCAGATTTTGTTCAGATCTACACACCTATGGCTACCGAAAAATCTAAGGTTCATTTATCAAATGTTATTTTGAAGTATTAAAAAATATCATAGACATTTTGAACAAAATTGGAAATTGGGGCTTGTCATCCAAAAAGAATCTCTCTCTCTCACACACACACACACACACACACACACACACACATATAGAGATAGAGACAGAGATAGACACACTGCCCTTTGCTAGTTCCTTCTTGCATGTCCCTGCTCCACTGCCCTACTTGTCTGTTGTGTCGGTCTCTCTCTTGCCTTGTTCTGTCCTTCCCTCTGCACTTCTGTGTCCATCTTATTCCAGTGTGTCTAACAGCCCATCTCTTTCTCTCTCTTTCTCTTTCTCTCCCTCTCCCTCTCTCTCTCTATCGGCTCCTTGACCCAGACAAGGCTACAATCAGCCTCAAGACAGAATAAATTACATTACTATGAATATTAACATTAGTATGGAGACTATTGGGGAGTGTACGTGTGATTTGTCATCAGTGGCAGTTTTATTCCTAGGTTTCTTTAGGTCCTTTTGTCAGGTTTGTCCCATAAAGAATTTTTAATGAAATTCAACCAGTTCGTCATTGTGATGTCACATTGCCCTGTCTCTGTCCAGCTGTATTTTGAGAAGTGTTTACCACCAGAGCCCCTAATGGCTTAAGTCAAAAGATGAGGGTCGGGAGATGCTTAGGCCATACCTATGCTTGTGGCCTTTGGGTAACGGGGTTACATTTGGTTCAATATTGAAAAGTACACATTGAAGTACACCACAGTTAAATTCACACTTAAATGGCTTATTTAAAGCATTTTCTTTGTTTCTTTCACTGAAGTTATGGACATTGTGCTTTGCAGAACATTACCGCTTATACTCATAGGTGTTAATGATGTCGTAAGAACTTTCACCTCAATGAATAATACAACCAGCAACCCTCTCATTGCCGCTTTCACGATAATGTTGAGGTGTAGTTTATTAGTAAAAAAGTAGGCTATTTATGACCGTTTACTGAAGTATTATAGAGTTTAATTCGTTTGGCTTATACTTATTGGCCATCAGGTGTTGCAGTGAGGTGTCATCAGCAGCTCTGCACTGTAATAGCCAGGCCCAAGCATTCATAATGGATGACGAATGCACTTACTGGCGGATGCATAATGCATGTGGGCCTCCTAGAGCAGTCCTCTGCTCTTCCTGAGTTTCCCCCATTTTCCCCTCATCACAGCCCTAACGAGACCAGAGTTGACTTACAGAAAGCACTGGCTGTCATATGGGAACATTCTGAATATATTTCTGTGTGTGTGTATTATGTGTGCATTGTTGCACGTGCAGATGTTTAATAAACAGTGCATCTTTGCATAGCCCATCCCTTGACAAATATTTTCTTTTGCCTCAGTTCTTAACCTCATGTCCTCAGTTGTCCCCCTTTTTTATGCTTATGCCTTTATTTTGTTTCACTATCTATCTCTCCTTCCGTCTCTCTCCCTCTCTTTCTCTCAGGGCGGGAGCGTCTGTCTGGTATTTTGGGCGTGAGTGCAGAGCAGGCCAGCCGTTTCCAGGACAGCTTCCTGCAGACCTACAGGGAGGTACAGACCTTCATCCAGAAAACGATACAGCAGTGCCACAGCCAAGGTGTGTGTGTGTGTGAGAGAGAGAGAGAGAGAGAGAGAGAGAGAGAGAGAGAGAGAGAGAGTGAGAAGCTCTAAGCAGTGTTTGTGTGTGTGTGTGTGTGTGTGCGTGTGTGTGTGTGTGTGTGTGTGTGTGTGAGAGAGAGAGAGAGAGAAGCTCTAAGCACTGTGTGTGTGTGTGTGTGTGTGTGTGTGTGTGTGTGTGTGTGTGTGTGTGTGTGTGTGTGTGTGTGTGTGTGTGTTAGAGAGAGAAGGAGAAAGAAGAGAGAGAGTGTTTGTGTGTGTGTCTGTGAGAGAGAGATAGATGGTGAGGTTGAACACACAAACACATAAAACACTTTCAAACAAAGTATTTGGCCGAAGCTGCGTCTGTCTGTCTCTGTGTGTATGTGTGTGTGTGTGTGTGTGTAACAAAGAATGTGTGTTTGAGAGAGAAAGTTAAAGTAAGGAGGGAGGCAGGAGAGGGTGGCGAGATGTGCTTGCATTGGCAGTAAAGTGACAAACTGCAGGCGTTTGATGGCTCTGGAGCTGAGGCGTCCCAGAGCAACACTCAATACATCCCCGCCGAGAAGCCAGCACAGCAAACCGCTGAGTCTGGCCCCCTACGCACACACACACACACACACACACACCCACACACACATACACACACACACACTTAACAACTGGCCAAGTGCTACCTTCAGAGCTTAGCCTCCTTAACTGTGATAACCTGCACATTTTGAGCTCTCTATCGCTACCTCTCTTTTTTCACTATCTCTTTACTTACTCTATCTCTTTTCACTATCTCTTTTCACTATCTCTTTACTTACACTATTTCTTTACTTCACTCTCTCTTTACTTCACTCTCTCTTTTCACTATCTCTTTACTTACTCTATCTCTTTTCACTATCTCTTTTCACTATCTCTTTACTTACACTATTTCTTTACTTCACTATCTCTTTACTTACTCTATCTCTTTTCACTATCTCTTTTCACTATCTCTTTACTTACTCTATCTCTTTTCACTATCTCTTTTCACTATCTCTTTACTTACACTATTTCTTTACTTCACTATCTCTTTACTTACTCTATCTCTTTTCACTATCTCTTTACTTACACTATTTCTTTACTTCACTATCTCTTTACTTACTCTATCTCTTTTCACTATCTCTTTTCACTATCTCTTTACTTACTCTATCTCTTTTCACTATCTCTTTACTTACACTATCTCTTTTCACTATCTCTTTACTTCACTATCTTTTTTCACTATTGTCACGTCCCACTGTCTAGGGGTGTTGTGGGACATAGACAAATGATAGGAGACGGCCAAAAGTGGAAGTATTTCAACAATATTTATTTACAAAAATAACAATAAGAAAAATATGGACGAACGAAAAACAAGGCTGCCCAGATGAAAGGCCTCAAAAGTAGGCCCAGGTAATCCCCAGCCTTTTCCTCGACTCTTACTCGGGGAACAGGCAGGAGCAACAGCGATGGCCAAAAACCAGAGCGCGTGGCTTGCGCAGCGGAGCCGAAGCAGCGGAGCGAAGTAGCGTGGCGAAGTAGCGGCCAACCCAGAATCCAAGAATGCCCCAAAACCAAGAGACCTCCCGATTGACGTCAGCCAGCACCTTTTATATTGCCGGCCCACCAATTAAGCCCCCTGCTGGACAGTCTGAAATTAACAAAACACAAGACACAGAGAGAAACAAGCAGACACAAAAATAAACACACACAGGGACGTAACACTATCTCTTTACTTACTCTATCTCTTTTCACTATCTCTTTACTTACACTCTCTCTTTTCACTATCTCTTAACTTACAATATCTCTTTTCACTATCTCTTTACTTACACTATCTCTTTACTTCACTATCTTTTTTCACTATCTCTTTACTTACTCTATCTCTTCTCACTATCTCTTTACTTACACTCTCTCTTTTCTCTATCTCTTTACTTACTCTATCTCTTTTCACTATCTCTTTACTTACACCATCTCTTTTCACTATCTCTTTACTTACACTATCTCTTTACTTCACTATCTTTTTTCACTATCTCTTTACTTACTCTATCTCTTCTCACTATCTCTTTACTTACACTCTCTCTTTTCTCTATCTCTTTACTTACTCTATCTCTTTTCACTATCTCTTTACTTACACTATCTCTTTTCACTATGTCTTTACTTACACTCTCTCTTTTCTCTATCTGTTTACTTACTCTATCTCTTTTCACTATCTCTTTACTTACACTATCTCTTTTTACTATGTCTTTACTTACACTCTCTTTTTTCACTATCTCTTCACTTACTCTGTCTCTTCTCACTATCTCTTTACTTACACTCTCTCTTTTCACTATATCTTTACTTACACTCTCTCTTTACTTACTCTATCTCTTTTCACTATCTCTTTACTTACACTATCTCTTTACTTCACTATCTTTTTTCACTATCTCTTTACTTACACTATCTCTTTTCACTATGTCTTAACTTACACTCTCTTTTCACTATCTCTTTACTTACTCTATCTCTTTTTACTATCGCTTTACTTACACTATCTCTTTACTTACACTATCTCTTTACTTCACTATCTTTTTTCACTATTACTTTCTCTATCTCTTTTCACTATCTCTTTACTTTCTCTATCTCTTTTCTCTATCTCTTTACTTACACTATCTCTTTTCACTCTCTCTTTTCACTATCTCTTTACTTACACTCTCTCTTTTCACTATCTCTTTACTTACACTCTCTCTTTACTTACACTCTCTCTTTTCACTATCTCTTTATTTCACTTACCTTTTTCTCACTTTCCTTATCTTCCTCACTCAATCCCTTTTTGTTTCTCTCTTTTCCTCTCTCACTTTCATCCCCCTCTCTCACTTTTGATTTTTGACTCCTATATCACCTACCCCTCATTCTGTTAGATATGAGTAAGGCTCGTTTTAATTTATCTCTGTGTAAAGCTAAAAAATGTCTATGTAGCTTACTCAATACATCATACAGCCATCATATAAGCTGTGTATTACAGTGATACTGTGAACAGACCCAGTGATCTCACCAATCTTTCAATTACTTTAATGCTAACAAACCCCAATCTTATGTCTATCCCAGTTAAAAATGACAAATCACATCAGCCACTGAGTAATCCCTTTATTTACTTGTCATTAAGCTCAAGTCAAACGTCAAGTCAAGAGAATTTTATTTTTTCTGTGAGGGAACTTAATGGTTAGGCACAATGCCTTTATTTACTTATCATTAAGCTGACACAATCTCAGTTTTACATGCCACATTATTTTAAATATGTAAAATTGCCTCGATACACTGTCATTTACACTATATGGGTGAAAGTGTTGGGATACTTACACCAATCAATCACTGAATTCATCCGACCGATTGCCACAGGTATATAAATCCAGCACCTAATCATGCAGTCTGCATTCACCATAGACTATACAGATCGTTCAAAAGTTGTTTTGATAAGTTGATACGTTTTTTTGTGCCAGGCTGTACATGTAAGTATTTCTGCTGTGAAGTTGGACTACCAAGGGGGTCTATGTAAATTAACTCGCTATTGGAGCCTACCCCTGATGGACGTTAGGGTTAGGGTAATGCAGAGGTGTGTTCCAATTCGCGAATATGATCCTATGTTAGCAAATTTAAACATACCTGCTTTAGCTCTAATGTTTTCAGGAATATTTACAAACACTCACAAAAAACTTTGAGGAAGTAGTTCTCCTCAAATATACGGGTAGCTGGAATGTTTACACAAAATCGTTCAAATTCTATTGCTCAGAGAAAACCTGTTTGCCTGTGTTGGCTTCATTGACTTTTTTGCGTATTGAATGTTGCCGCTTGGCATTCACAAACATTTGTGAAAGAATAGGTCGTTCTGAAGAGCTCAGTAAAAAAGCCGCACAGATCCCTGCCCTCAACCCCACCCCAACCCCAAAATTTACAAGGAGATGTTATAAAAGTTCCTGTAGATGTGATGACCAGATGTCCCAATATGTTTGTCAGATAGGTGTTAAGTGAATGTGCACCCAACATCGTTGAGCCTCACTCAGAAGACGGAAGGAGAAAATAAACACAGTAATCTGCCTGCTGTTAGTGTGTATTTATGCCCCACACACTAACTAGCCACCATTTAACCAGTGTTTGTGTTACGCAGTTGCTCAAAAGCTACGGTGTTTACTCTGTGTCTGTGGCCCAATGCTTTTATTGTTTTGAAATTTTCATTATTTTTTATTTTTATTTAGTCTTTTAGTTTGGTTTCTGATTTCACTAGTTTTACAAGTGCAAAGGTGGTTTTAATTTAGTTTGAATTTTACAGAAATGTCTAGTTTTAGTTTTTCAGGTTTGTCTTGACTTGTATTGTCTTGTCTTGTCTAGAATGTCTTGATTAGAGATGCTGGAAAAAGTGCAATGAAAGTCAGATCAGATTTTTTTCATTGAAGGTTTTATTTAATAGGCCAGTATCTCTCAAGAATTCAAACAGAACAGGATAAATGTGTAGTTTTAGTTGAAGTCTTTCCCTAAAATTTCAGAGAAAAATAAAAAATATAAAAAGTGAATTACTAATCTGATAAATTACTGTTAATATTACTATTTTAACACTTTGAATGAACAAAATCATTCCCCTAGGTCAAAATGCCAACAGCACCCCCTATCGCCTCGGACCCCAGCAGCTTGTGAATCACATCGTTTTCAATGGCCAAGGGAGGAAGCTCCTCCGTACAGTAATTTTCAATTGCGATAGGGGGTGCTGTTTTTAGTGCTAACGGTGCAAGAATCTGCAGTCATACAGCTAAGAATCTTGTGTTGAACGGAAAGCTTGTTTTTTGCTCGTGAAATAAACAGTACAATGGAATAAGAGGACAATCTCAAATCTTTTATACATTCAAATACACTGCGAAGGTTAGGATTAAAGCAGGAAGACCAGTTCCAAAAATTCATATTCCAAAACAAGATGGTAAGGCTAGTGTAGGCTACTGAATGCTACATAGTCAGACAAATACTCATGGTTAACTGGTAACGTTAGCACAGAAAACAATCAACTATAGCCTACTGCTGGCCTGTCACATACGTGGACAGTTCACTTGGTGATAAAACATTTTTGGATAGTTATGCGTTCGTTATAATCATCCAAGTTATGCCTTAACTAAACAAATGTTTAATAATGTTCTTGTTGTTAATATGTTCTTGTCTAACTGTATCTTTGGATGGTAACATTGTTAATGAATGTTTTAGACCATGATGCATTCCTTTAATGACGTCTTCAATAACATTTGCCTTTCGAGTAATAAATTCCCACTTAGCTATTACAACCTGTCTTTAAATGAAAGCGATTTGGCTTTAAAAACAATAGCATGTTACAAATAACCACATTTAAGGTCTATTTTTTAATGGTAATGTAAGGCCCGACTTTTGCTCAAACCTTTTGCATTTCTAAAGAATGCCTTTTGCATTCAATTTACATGTGTGGATACCTGTGTTTGATCTGTATTGTCTTAGCTGGCCATGGCCAAAGATCCCCAACACCCACTCATGCATAAAGTGACCATTTTCTCCTTGTTCTAGCCCCTCTGAGGTAACTCAGTCCTGGGCCTACTTGATGTCTGTGTTGTGAATAATACATTCATGTTTGGTCTTGAATTAATACTTGTAATGTGGGCAACAGCCTGATCATGGTTTCGTTACAATTGAATGTATCTGTGCATAGTTGTAGACTAAGAATTACACTGTAGCATAAAGTTATGATATCCACCTGGGCCACACCCATCCACCTCAGTCAACAAAGGCTCTGATGAGTCGGGGGTGGCCCAAGTGAATGATAAAAGTGGAGGCTCTGGTCCTCCTGTTGCTTCTTTCCCATCTTGGTCTTTTTTTTCCATCTTGGACCTCTTCTCTGGGTCTCTCTCTTTTCCCCCTCTCTCTCCCTTTCCTTTTCTCTCTCTCCCTCTCTCTGTCTCTCTCTCTTTCTCTCTCCCCCTTTCCCTATCTCTGGGTTTGTATTGTTTTATCTGGTGTATCTGTTATCTCTAACTTGTCAAGTTTAGCTCTGTGAATTGGTTAAGTTTTCTTTGTTACCATTTGCTACTTTGTTACAGTAGAACATTTGAGTTTACTTTTACCTTCAACTGAAGTGATATTGGTTACATTTACCTTTAAGGCTTAATGCCAAATAAATTGTTCATTTGCCTACCAATCGGATAACTTCAATTCTCGTAGTGTGCCATGCCATTCTCCTCCATGATAAACTAGTTACTTGGTAATTGATTGGTGATACAAATTATTAATCAAATGGAGTCAGATTAACGAGTATGTAATAATATCATTGCCATTTAACTATTCACCCTATTTGTCCACACAAGCTCTTTCAAGTGAGGATATAGCTCGATGTCTCTATGTTTTCCGAGGCTATATATAATTTCTCGCGTCTTACAGTAAATAGTGATGGTAATTTTTATACCATAGATTTAATAGAGACCCAGTCAGACCAATAGTATGAAAAATCAGGAACAGAGTTTATTTACAATGATGCGCAACAAGGGAGAGACAGCATGACTTCACCTAAAGATCCATCAGCTGCTCTAACTAGACAAGGAAATAGTTAGGGTTTAAGTATCCTTCCAGGCTGACAGGAGATGGCGTTGGTCATCCCATCTCACGTGGACTACACTGAATCAGACTCTGATTAGTGGCAACCTGGCAATCTGGAGCAGATAGTGACTGACGCAGCCATGCAGAACAGTGAAACACTGCAAAGTCATAATATTCCCGCTTATCTCGAAATACAGTCACACACAGATATACACAGGGACAGTACAGATATCATACAGTCATTACATAGAATCATACTTTTAGTATCAAAGTGACTCACTAACGAGAAATGCAGAACATTAAACCACATATTGGAATATTGGACATAATGTAGAACATTAAACCATATATTGGAATATTGGACATAATGTTCTATTCCACTTTCTCTCAGTCCCCCTTTTTCAGCCTTTATGGCTGGAACATTTCATCAAATATTGCCACTATATAAAATATAAGTGATTATACAATTGTTTCATTAAAGTTAGTCAGATCCAAATAAGCAGGTAGACTAGATACATGATTTAACTGATTCTTCATATGTAATGAAAAATAGCTACACATGATTGGTGTACAATAACAACCCCAGTAAATCAAAAAGAATATATTTGGTCAATCCCCCTAACCTATTCAGAAACTCGTCTATATCATTTCTATAGCAGGTTGGGATAATCCCATTGGTGTACCACCTTTTCAGATTATCAACTGATTTAGAGGCATCAGGACATACATCACATGCATATAAAAATAATAAGTTCTGAATCCAATACTCTCAAGTCCCCCTTTAAAAGACTTGAAGCCTTTGACACCAAACAATAGCACACATTCTGAATGAATCGGGATAAGCCTACTAATTAACTGAGAGTAATGCAGTAATTGTGTCTCTTTACCATGTGTATAATACTTAGGCAAAGCTGAATATAAAACCAAAACATGGTTGCATGTATAAAAGTGGCCCTGACTGTCTTGATCTCTCACAGGGTGTGAAAAGAAAGTTTACAGACCACAGAGTACCAGTGATAAAAACAATAACCAAACAGTTCTAGTGGAAAGAAACAGCAGACAAAAGAAAAAGAGTAGAGTCTGTGAGCCCCCCCCTTTTGACCACTGATTGCACCTGAAACAAAACACAGAGATATACATATCTGGGCCCAAGGCCCCAGTAGTGCTTCCTCAGTTTCAGCTAACATAATTAAAAAGATTTCAATTGCAATACTGCTATGGTCAGTCACCAAATTAGTAATTAGCAATAAAATATAAATTCACATGATCATGATCTTCATGGATACTCTTTTTTTTGTGTGCCTCATATCAAGAATTGTTTATCATACAGCAAAGCTAAATTATCTTAACCTTTTTCCACATTGTTTAAAGCAGGCCTAAAGGAATGTTTTAAAGAACTTGGTTAGCACTTTATTCTGAACATATTCTGAACGTCTGAAACAAATGAAAAGTTGTGTTTTATTTTATTGCATTGCTGTATCCAAAATAATTGTAAACAATATGGTCTAGTATGCATGTCATCATACCACATTATCATCTTGACACTGGTTTGTATAGTTGTAAAACAGTTGTAAAACCTTTTTCATGTCAATGATGAGAAAAAAATAATAATACCAATATAACAACTGCAGTGGGTGTGTTGTTAATAAACATATGAACCTATTAGTTCAATATTAGTTCAGTGTAGTGAAGTCAACATCAACAACCTCTCATCCTCCATGAAAGAAAAGCTATCTTTAATCATAACTTGATACACTGCAAGAGCTAGCTGTCTATGTTATCAGACTACTCTTAATCAGACTCCCCCTTATGATCTGCAGCAAGGCTGCAAGATTATTCCCTTAGCTAAAATGTTGTCACCTATAACACTGTGTCCTAGAGCTACTGTAAGTGCGTCATAGCATCAACAATTTGATAAATTTACTGCTGTTGGTAAGATTACAACTTTGCTAAACTGGCCCTTAAGTATGAATTTAACTGATATGCTTCAACTCTTGTCAGTGTTGTCACTGCCAGAAATACAATATTGTGGAGCAATGCTTAATACATATGTCCAAGCTAAAAGTTCTGCCACTTGTGCCCCTCTCCCCCTTTTTATCCAGAACCTTCTCTGCCCTCAGAACCTGTATGTCTTCCACTGTCGCCCATTCAGCCAATCGCTCACCATAGTGTATGGTGGCCTCACTCAAAGCAGGACCTGGCAGGGCTCAAGGCCTACACACCTAGCCAATCAACAGTCAAAACACATCTGTGTCTACCTTGAAGCAGGAACATAGCGTCCGCATGGCTTCCAGTGTTTGCGGCCTACACGTGGAACAGGATAACTTGGGTCAGGTTCTATTAGCATGGGAAGCAGGAAGCTTGGAGAAACAATTAGCCTGTATTTAAGCAAAATGGTCATACTTTCTATGGGGCCTTCATTAAATGTATAACTGGAAAATGTAAACCAAAACTGGAATATGTAATCTGATATAATTAACATACCCATCATCTCGCATATGTGCTCCTGTGACTTGTAGAGGATTGGGGAGAGCAAGGATGGCCTTGATGCTTAGGTCCAGGCATCCAACACTCTTTATAGCACAGCACACAGCATTTCATTTTCTCTGCAAAGCTTCACTAAATTTAGTTAAAACAACAGGTATTCCTAGGTGAAGATATCAGATACCAAAATGTATATAAAACACTGGAGGATGACGTAGGAGGTTGGGACCCTATATGTCAATTTAGTCATTGATTCAATCAATGTAATTTGAGGCTAACCGTGTAAATATACATTTAGATCATCACAAATAACATGCAGAGGTCGTTATAAATATCAAAAGGATCTCATAAACCTAGGTTTTTCTATTTAGGATGAATCACCCCCGAGCCTCTTCGCTTTGGGTTTCATCTCATCTTAGGACTACTTCTACCAAATAGCCCTCCTAGTAGTTTTTCTATTTAGGATGAGTCAACCCTGAGCCTGCTCGCTCTGGTTTTCTTTTCATCCAAAGACTACTACTACAAAATAGCCTTGACTCCCTACTGTTAGGTAAATCAATTCGGAATCAAGAAGATGAGACCGGAGCCAGTGATCAAAATCATCCAATTGTATTGAATCTTTGCAAACCAGCACAGCTGGTTGAAGCAAAGAGTTTTACATTCTAAGAGTGCTTATATACTTAAGTGGCTACATAAGTCAAGCGTAACTACACCCATAGTCATACAACTCAAGCTTGACTACTCAGTCACTTGGTGGTTTGTTACCTTACTTGTTGTGAGCAGATCGATCTCTCATATATTAGAATCTCAGGCTTCTCTGAGTATATCTTATTCTAGGGCTAGGGCCTGAATCACCAGGGGAAGAAAAGATAAGATGGGCTGAAGCAACCTAACAGCCCTGGTCTGCTTGTAAGTCTCTGGTTTACCCGTTGCTGCATGTTCAGCTCCCTTACGGGTGTTTCCAGAGGCCCATCCTCAGAACCAGGACTGCAAGATCACCCCCCTCCATTTTGTTCCAAAGGAAAAAACAAAACACTTAGGACGGTAGAAATTATTCAAACAAAATAAAATAATTTAGGCATGTTGACCAAACACAAGCCAAAACAAAACGTGTGCCACTCTTAAAGGAGAATTCCGGTGTGATTCCAAAAATAATTCCGTGGAAATGCATGGGTTCCAGTTGCTGCTACTGGACGAAACTGTAATCCATGCATTTCCACAGAATTATTTTTGGAATCTGATCCCTTATCATACCTGTTCATTCTTACTCGTCGCTCGACTTATCGTGACTAAATTCAAGATGGCTGCAAACGCTAAACTTCGTGAAGATACTGTCTGTATAAATCGTCTTGTAAGTAAACTACCAGTGCTTTTTCAAAGTTCTCAATGTCGTTTTAAATGTCAGGGCCCTCGGAAGTCTACCAATGAAGTGTGGAGATACATTGAGCCTCGTAAATGGTGTAAAACAGTGATTTATTTGCATGGCTATGCCGATGCCCGAGGCACCACCATTGACCGCCTTGTTGGTAGCATCGGCTAACTAGCGCCAGATTTCGGAGTGCAGGGGACAAGTCGAGATGGGCTATGAGACATACGTTCACACTCGGTATCATGTTTCAAAACACTTTAGGTCAAAATCACACCGGAATTCTCCTTTAAGAGAAGTAACTGAATTAATATGTTATGCTATCAACATCAAAACATAATTTTAAAAGAGAATTTGAGACTCCTGACAAGCAAGACCTTCAAATTGGTCAAACTTAGATATAAAATATCTTTAACTTCATAATTCAAGTGTAATAAATGTCTTTTCTCTTCTCCACTCTCTCTCTCTCTTTACACTGGCTCCCTGACCTTCAAGTGCAGAGATAACAACCACTCACACACACACACACACAGCTAAGTCAGAGGAGCTCTGTACCTTATGGTTAAGTGTGTTAGTGTTTTCCGTACCAGCAAGAGTGCCCTCAATGGTGACCACAGAATATCCTTTACCTTTGTGAAAAGGAAAAACTTTGTGAAAAGGAATTAGACTTCAAACACTTACAAAATCTTTAGTTTAGTTGAGAATAGTTCAGTAAATCAACCAAGTTTGAATCCCAAACAAAAATAATTCTCTTATTGAGAGGAAGCAAAAAAAAAACAATTCAATACAGTTAACAGTCAGATGCATCTTTCTTAGGTGTATTCTCAGTTACAGTCTGTACCAGATATGTATGTGACCTTCATGCATATCAGCTGGCCAACACACACACACACTCTCATTCAGGCATGTCGACTGACAGGAGGGAAGACAGACAAAACGGACTTGATCTTTAGTTGCAACACATACAACAAATAACATGTAGCCTATAGTTTCAGACAGATTCTTTCTTCTAATTATTTTGGGGTATTTTTGATTGGCTGACACACAATGTTAGCAGCACTGGGATGTTTTGAATAGGCGTCCCCACCTTTATCTTAGTTTGGCCCAACTAATGCTGCTGACCATGTGTGGCTGCCACAGACAGACAAAGCTGCCAAGTAAGTTAACTTTCCCTTAACAACGCAGATGAGGCGGATGTTTTCTTAGATTCAAATAGCTCTGCAGCTCCGAACAAACTATGCCAAGTAGTAGTTCAAGCAGGGACAGGTTGACACTCAGACATGTTAGTATCAGAGAGCACCTTTAGCAGACAATTGCAAAGCACACATACACATAACCCATAGGTCAGAAACATACATAGACATACATGTCGAGACAAAAAGTCATAGACTCATGTTCCTGATTGGTTACCGTAAAGTGACTGGTCTCAAAATGTTGACAGATTGTCCAATTTAGCAACCCAGTGATGGTGATCCCCAACCCAGACCTGTACTCAAATCATCTGTAACTCTCAGGAGATTCGTTGACTTAGACCGGTTTTGTGTCCGCACACAATCTGTTCCTTGTTTCGGGAGCAAAATGCCCATTTCTGTCAAGGGCCTAGATAGCTTACAGCTGACCAACCAGCGTTGCTGTAGCGTATCACCCAACGTGGACAGTAATCTTGCTCAACTGAATCTCTCTTGTTGTCCAGCTAAGGACTGTAGCACAAGGAACAAAACGTACTACTTACCGAGAGCGCGTCTTTCCAGTGGGCTGAGGGATCACACACAGTAAGTTTGATAGATCAATATAATCCTTATCAATCTCGGTAGAACCTCCATAAACTGATGGTAATTTTGATACCATAGATTTAATAGAGACCCAGTCAGACCAATAGTATGAAAAATCAGGATGTTTATTTAAAATGATGCGCATCAAGGGAGAGACAGCATGACTTCACCTAAAGATCCATCAGCTGCTCTAACTAGACAAGGAAATAGTTAAGGTTTAAGTATCCTTCCAGGCTGACAGGAGATGGCGTTGGTCATCCCATCTCATGTGGACTACACTGAATCAGACTCTGATTAGTGGCAACCTGGCAATCCGGAGCAGGTAGCTACTGACGCAGCCATGCAGAACAGTGAAACACTGCAAAGTCATAATATTCCCGCTTATCTCTAAATACAGTCACACACAGATATACACAGGGACAGTACAGATATCATACAGTCATTACAAAGAATCATACTTTTAGTATCAAAGTGACTCACTAATGAGAAATGTAGAACATTAAACCACATATTGGAATATTGGACATAATGCAGAACATTAAACCATATATTGGAATATTGGACATAATGTTCTATTCCACTTTCTCTCAATAGTTACATATGAAACAAGTATCTATTTTTAGTATTATAGACTTTTCTGCCAATGTATTACATTGAGCAAAACCTCCAAACTTTCCATAATTTTGCACATCTGGAAAACAGTATTTCATAACTAGACCTACATATCTTCCCTGACTTCCCACACCTACATTTACATTTATTTACATTTACATTTATTAATTTAGCACTATTATCCAAAGTGACTTATATATTTAAATTATATTACGAAGACCATTGTCCCTGGAGGAATTTGGGGTTAAGTGCCTTGCTCAAATGCACAATGGTGGAAGCCAAGAATTGAACCCACAACTTTTCTGGCTGCTGCATGCTAGCCTAGCTCCTAAGGTCAGACCCCCCCTGAGAATGTCAGAACAGCATTTATTGCACAACATTGCCAGTTAAAATGCTACATAGTACATACTGCTGCTATAAATGTGGCTGGGTAGGCGGCCTACATACTCTATTGTTCACATATGCCACCAACACCATCACACCTAACCAAAGGGTTAGCCCCTTGAGCCGTGGATATGCCCAAGGTTTCTTCCTTGGTAAGGGAGTTTTTCCTTGCCCCTGTTGCTCTTGGGTGCTCCTTGTTGGTGCCCCCCCCCCCCAATCCCAATCCTCCCCCACCTTTCTTATGCAGCCCTTGCCACTTAATCTACTAAACCCCTCTTCTATTGCACTTTTTACCCCCCCCCCCCCCATAAAGGCACAAATAGGCTGACACCAGACTTAATTTCACTGCATTTCTTACTTCCAGTAACTATATGCATGTGACAATAAACTTCCTTGTATCCTTGTACAACCTCACATTTGCCACTAACACCAATCAAGCGGACATTCCTTCCTCCGTAATTTTTTTTAACCACCGTCCGCCACTGATATTAACTCACTTTCACTGCACCTGTGCCCTTGAGACAGCATAGCCTTTTTTATCCTCTGAAGGGCTTCATGAATGACAGGCTCCCCGCGGATCCTTAAAAAGTCTTAAAAGGCCTTATATTTAATTTTTGATATTTAAAAAGTCGTAAAATGTCTGGAATTGTATGAAGACATGTATTAAATTTGATCTGGAGCAGAATGATTGTTGTTTAACTTATATTCAGACATGCCAACCTGTATGCAACATGTTGCATATTAGTTGCACATTTTACATTGAAAGTACACTGGTACGTTTTCCCCCTCTTTTATAAGTTTGACCTGGTGCACAGCTGGCTTGCCAATGAGCTTCGAACCAGCTGAAAAGTTCACAAGCGCAGGATTAATTTACCTTGCCTTCATACATTGACTAAAATATATTAGCAAGCGGGAATGATCAAATGTGTAGCCTAATGCCACAAGTCAACACCAGCACTGTTGATCTCTCATTCTCCCTCTTCATTCTGTATGTCTGATTCTCGTAGTGAGGACCGTTCATAAGCTCCTTTGGTAAACAGACAGGGAGGGATGTGGAAAATGATTAAGAGATTAAAAATTAAGTTAACGTTATGTATGTATTTGCAAGCTAGTTCGGTTGTTCATAATCCAACAAAGGTAGTTACATTGTCCATGTAGGCTAATACAGGTGGTTAATTGTAACTTTTTATAGTATCACTAGCCTGTTTATAACTTCAACTAAAGGGTAGGCTACTTGGAAAGCGCAGACTTTTGCAAATGCCAATATCTCGCAATGTTACACATAATGAAACTATATGTCAACTATATGTCATGGTTATAGAGCCAGTAGTTTTTCCATAATCATGTTTAACATTACAAACAAACTGCGGCAAAAAGTAATTATTTCAGCTAAACCCGTAGGCCTAATTATTTACGAGTGCATGTGCCGCAGAAATTCCTAGAATGTTAGAGATGGCCATGCCTCCACAAGACTTCTCCACCATACATTATGTAGAGTGCAGTGCTGATATTATAGCCTGCTTAAATGTGTTATTTGCATTTTCAGAGTTTTCAGTGTTAAATTAATTAAAAGGTACAAAGTTATGGCAAAAGGCTACTTGCTATAAATTCAGAGAAAAAGAATCATGAAGTGTTCATCTGATATTATGTCAGTCCTTAAAGTGTAAGTCCGCAGCGATTTCAACCCAGGGTCTATTTCACCATGACAACGAGTCGAACACCCCTTTGAGAGCTAGATTACGTTGAGCGAAGGAGTACCAAGTTTGACCAGCTTCAGCGCATCCAACCAAAAGTCTAACAGTGGAAGTGCAGTAGTATGAATAGGGCCCCAAAGCATCAATAACTTCGTAAGTGTACCTGGAGTTTATTAAAAAGACTGCAATAGTGTTATTTGCCTAAGTTATGGGTCCGAAAGACCCCCTAAGACCTCTAAAATTGTCTCGGGATCCAGCGTCTCTAATTGATTGTGTTGATTTGTTGTGTTTTCTCACACTTGGGAAGCAAACTCTTCCCATTTCACAATATATTAAATCAGCCAACAAGAACACTGATTTGTCTCATCCTCTAAGACTTGTCTAATGACTGGAAGCTTGCCTCTGTGTCCATCTTTAAGCTCTTGAAAGTGTCGTTTAGTTGTATGATTCTAGTTGTGTATGGCCTCAGATGCTAAAGTTGGAGGGATATCCAGACTCCCAGGATGCATTGCCCTCCCTGTGAATGTGTTTTTCAAGTTCCAACTGCACATTCTATTCTCTGCATTCCTAAACACTGCTTTTGGTCTTCCATGCCTCTTTCCTTCTGTCACATAGCTCTCGTAAGCTTTGATATTGAAATCAAATGCCATCTTAGTCTAGGCTGTGATTGATCTTCTTGTATGAGTACACACACACACACACTGCTAGAGAAAAAACTTGTTGTCCCTCTTGTTATTCAAAAGAAGCTCCTTCAGGGAATGCATGCCAACACCAACTGTTCTTGTTTTCTTGTTCTCATGTACCCATGTACATAAGGATCCAAGGGAACACACACACACATACACACAATGACCTCTCCTCTTCTTACCAGGCTCTGTCCCTGAGAGGAACTCTCCTAGGGAATATACAAATTCACATACTGTAGCCTTCCACTGAAGATAAAGTTTTAACAATAACGTACACCAGAATGGGATACAGAAATGTTGTTCTCTCCTGTCCATGTACGTTACTGTTAAAGAAACATGTTATTGACACAAAGGCTAATTGGAATCATTATTCGAATGAATATTAAGTGAAAAGAGCATATAATGTTGTCCAACACAAAAGTTGACGTGAAAAATATGTTATGATGGATCAGACATATTTTCTAAGTAAGCTATTTTTGTACTGATAAAGCAGGACCAGAGACAGACAATATGCACCAAGTGTGTGGTGTGTGTGTATGGTGTCAAGACAATAAGAAGCATCAAAGACATTCAAAGGAGCTTCCTGGTCAAACTTATATTTACAGTCTATGGTCAATATCAGCCAGTACCCTTTCATATGGCCAGCATTCACGCACCACTGATACTGATTTGATTATTTTTTGCATTTCAGCAACCTATGGCCCACCTCTCCATAGGGCACGATGAATTCTTGTACACAGCAGTAATCAAACTCAAAACACTTGATCGGTCCCTTTCAGTAACATACTTGACATCCAGCTGTCTTATGCTTTCTCTCACATTTGCTTTCTCTCACTCACACACATGCACACATACACACACCTTTGTTTTCTTTTATGCTTATTTCAGGTCAAAAGCCAGAACACATGCATAACTCTAGTTTCTAGTTCGTCGGCATGTTCGAATGTTCCTGACTACCTTAGCATGGCACATTCCTGAGGCACACGTCATCTATACATGCGTGTGTGTGTGTGTGTGCACGTACACATGTGTTTGTGTGGATGTCGGGGTGTGTGGGTGTTTCTGGGAAAGGCCGTTGAGTGCTGAGATGGCCTCAGGCTTTTGCTGTGGGATTTAAACACAAAGCCCCCTCCATTGTCCATTGGAATGCACTGGCACTAGTCATACTTACTGTGTGTGTGTGTGTCTATGGGAGAGAGGGATGGAACGAGTATGAACCCATTTGTAAAAGGGTTCGCTCAGTTTGTTATGTGTTTATGTGTATGTGACTTATTTTCTTAGTACAATACGGAGATGGTAGTGATTGCAGTCCATATCGGGACTACCGACTGATTTATGTCTACTTGGTATCTTTGTGTGTGTGCATGTGTGTGGTTACCTAGGTTACGTGGTGTCCATAATGGGTCGCCGGCGCTCACTCCCCCACATCCACTCAGCAGACTGGGCAACACGTAACCAGGCAGAGAGGCAGGCCGTCAACTTTGTGGTGCAAGGTGTGTGTGCGTGCGTGTGTGTGTGTGTGTGTATGAAAGAGCCATTGTCCTCAGTCGGCATTAAAATTGTGTTCTTTTAAATAACCTTGACAAATGGCTCCTAACTACAAAATACAGTGGCCTAAATTACAATAATTATATGTTAGCAATGATATATTCATGAGTGCATGAATATGGACAATGCTTGCCTCTGTGTTTGTGTGTGTGTGTGTGTTTGTGTATATATATATGATGTGTGTCTGTCTGTCTGTCTGTCTGTGTCCATCTCATCTCATCTGTGTGCAGGCTCTGCTGCTGACTTGTGTAAGATGGCCATGATCCGCATCTTCTCCCAGGTCACCTCCTCTGCATCTCTCACCGCCAGGTAACAGTACAGCCATTCATCCACCACACTCTATCCCCAACTCCCTTCTCCACTGAAAAAATGAACAAAAGCTAAATGTTTTAAAGGGCTTTTCACATAATGAGACACAAAGTGCTTTACAAGAGCGAGTCCCAAAGCTAATCATTACATTACATTACATTTGGCTGACGCATTTTTAGCCAAAGCGACTTACATATGTCAACTATATTACAAGGGATTACATTGCCCCCTGAGCAACTTGGAGTTAAGTGCCTTGCTCAAGGGCACAACGGTAGAAGCCGGTAATTGAACCGACAACTTTCAGGCTACTGCACGCTAGCCCAGTTCCTTAACCGCTACACTACCACCGCCCTCTAGTTATTATAATAATAATAATAACTAGAAATGTAATGCCAGAGGAATTACAATAGTGGATGGAAAGCTGCTGGCTTAATGTTGGTGGGGAGATTCCTGGAAAAAAAACATTGAATCACTTAATCTTTGAGTTCATACAAACCCTCGTACCAAAAAACCTTGTGTGTCAAGGCGTTCTTGAGATATAACACTCAAGGTGTTTTTGACCTTGACATTTGACCTCTAACATCAATTCACTTCATTTTTGAGTCCATACAAACACTCATACCAAATTTCAGGCATGTATGTCAAGGCATTTTTGAGATATCGCGCTGAGAGTATTCATGGACTTGACCTTTGACCTCCAACATTAACTCACTTCATCTTTGAGTCCATACAAACACTTGTACCAAATTTGAAGCGTATGCGTCAAGCCGTTCTGGAGATACAATGCGTAAAGAATGAGATATGGCTGTGACTTTTATTTTGACACACGGGAAACACTTTAACAGGATGTGTAATTTTAGGGAGCGCCAGATTGTATGCATTAGAAGCTGAGACAGTTGGATTCACAGGTGACACCTGATTAGCCTGGGAACTACTCTGGGAGCTTAACGAGTGCAGCTGGCTTTAGGCCATTATGACATCACAGCCATTCAAGTCTATGGGGGAAAAATTAGCTTTTTAACATTTTTAATCCCCTATTTCTCAAAAAGTATAAACTTTTAAGAAAATCTGAAAAAATAACTCTCTTGTCCAACTCCAGACCTACACAACGGTTATTTCAACATGTCTGTACGTTAAGCGGTTAGAGTCGCATTCATTCTTGAAAAGGTAAAAAGAAAATGTTATAATAAGAAGAAGAAGAAGCCAGATTTCAAGATAGACACAAACAAATAATTTAATTAAATGAAATGGTGAAACAAACAAAACAAGATGCTGAAACGGCGTGACTCGCCAGCGTACCCGCGACCTACACAGTACATGATAGAAATAAATACATTAAGTGCAGATTACCCAAACGGTCTTCAGCTGCCTTTTAAAAGAATTCACAGAATCAGCAAACCATAAATGTTGGCAAAGTAGGCTATTCCACCGTTTAGATGCTCAGTGACCACGGGTCTTTTATACAAGTGCGTGGGACTTATTTTTCAATAGAGTTCTCCCTCTTTCTATTTGCTTTATCCATTCATCCCTCCATCCATCCACTAATCTCTTCATTACACTTCTCCTTCTATCTCTATCCATTCATTTTTTTATTCATCTATCTGTCCATACTTGGACACGATTTCCTTTTTTCCTTTATGGTTTTTCAGAGGCTGTTCACAGGCTGTTCACACGAGTGTTTTCTTAATGCATTGATGGGGTGTACAAGTGGAGGCCATTTTGGCCAGACATGCTGTCTGCACTAATAAGTACTGTGGGAGCCCTCTGCATCCTTTCACTCGTTCTCACTCTCTCCTGCTTCTCTCTCTTTCAATCTTTCTCTCACTCATTTTCTCTCTCTCTCTCTCTCTCTCGCTTCTCTCTTTCATTTGTCCTTTATCTCTCTCCCTCATTCTCTCTCTTCCACTTATTTCTTCTTCTTTCATTCTCTCTCTCCCTCTACTCTCTTTCAACTCATTCTCTCTGCCGCTTTTCTCTCACTCATCTCTCTTTCATTTGATTTTCATATAATTTTGTCTCCATTTCTCCTCTTCCTCTGTGACCTCCCTAACCTCTTCAGTCTCTCCTTTAACTTCTCCTGTTCATTTAATGTTCAATTTCAGTTTAAAGGCACACTATGCATGTTTTTTAGCTTAATTTACCTTCATTTAACAGCTTCAGAGTCATTGGAAAGGTTATATGACTTTTTTCGGGTTGAATGGTGGCCGTCTCGCTTCCCCCTAGCGCCTTTGAGCGGAAAAACCACCCTTGCAACTTTGGGCCGGCGGGCCGACAGCCTCAGTGTCAGGAAGTATAACGAGTGTAACAAATTGCTTTACTGCATACATGGGCAACATACGGCCCGCGGGCCACATCCGGCCCGTGGGCTTTCCCTGACCGGCCCGCGTAAGGTCCGTGAAAGAACAACAGTCAAGAGCCTAACATAGAGATAATGCATGCAAATCAATATTGTTGTTTTTATTTTGAAAGCGACTGCTATTTGTACGCCCATACATTTGTGCGTGGATGCATAGCCTACGACATAAACACCCTCACTGATGTGAATTTATGCTTCTGCGTCGACACAATGCAGTTGCCTTTATGTCGGCGTAAACCTTTCAAAGTTGTGTGTCTCTTATGTCGCTCACCACCGCAAAGGTTGTTAGAACGAACTCCTACTGCTGCTCGTTAGCGATACGAAGTGTTCATTTCAAAACGTTACTGGCAGATAGACACTTTACAATCGGATAACCCCGTAATTGTAACCAAAATATGTCTGTTTATTTGCAAAGCTTATGTTAGCGAACTAGTATGATGCTACTACCCACAGGTTGCTTGAAGCAGCCGGCTCAACATACAGAGCGAGTTGACCAATCACAGTTATGTGCATAAAGTTAAAGCAAAAACATAGCCTACATTTTTAAAATAGTTTTCTTTGTGCATGTTGATTAACTAATGACAGCCTACTATTTTCGTAGTCTAATTCTGCATAGAGTTAATTTAATGATGGTAATGATTTAATGATGAAATATTGCTGAGTGTTGATGAAATGGTGGCACAGGCATATCGGTTGTACTGACTTCTTCACATTTTCATGACCTAGCCTAATTATATAGATATTGTAGTACTTTTTTTATATCAGTCTTTGAAAACTGAAAAAAAAAATTCAATGTCAAAAAATCGTTTTCGAGAATGAGGATTAAATACTGGACATAGATTAAATATTGCTGTTTTTCCTTTGTCTCCCTCACATTTTCATCTGTTCTTACGACTAGTAAACAAAACCATATGATTTTCTTAATGTTATACAAGAACAGAATAGAATTGAACAGAATTGAGTTCAGACTTGAGTTCGGTATTTTGGGTCCGGCCCTCCTCAACAGTCCCAGTTTGTCATGTGGCCCCTTGGGGAAATTAGTTGCCCACCCCTGCTTTACTGCATTCAAATACACATACACGCCAGGCACCGGATAGAAAAAGGTAGCGATGGAGTTTCTCAGACATTTGTCATGACAGAGCCAGCGAAAAAGAAGCAAAAACCGAGAAAGCAGTAAGGAAATTGCCAATACTGCATAGTTTACCTTTAAGCTTTATTGGCTTGAGCATTACAGCAGCATAAAACAGCTAAAAACAAACAAACGAACAAACATGTTGAACTGAATTAATTCTATTCAAGTCTATTCTAATCACTAAATATAACTTTTTTTTTGTTTTCTCCGTCCAGCTCTCACCCCCCCCTCTCTCTGTTTATCTTTTGTTTATCTCCCCATCACTTCATCCCCCCTTCTATCTTTCCAAGGCTCTCAGTCACCTCCCCCCTTTCTTTCTCTCTTCTAGCTTTTTCTCACATTGTTCTGTCCACATCTTTCCCTTATTCATCACTCTCTCTCTCCCTCTCTCTTTCCCTCCCTCTACCTCTCTCCCTCTCGCTCTCCCTGAGTGAGTGATATGATTGAGACTGGTGCAGCAGCAGCAGTGCAGACATTAATCTGTGTTAGAGCAGACAGCTTCTCCTCATGTCTGCCTCCCACTCCCCCGTGCCTGAGACCCCGCAGTAGACCCCATCACACCAGACACACACACACACACATAGACCCCCCACCCCCATAGACACTCACACTTTTCATGCACAAATAGACATTTTTGAAATGTACACCCCTGAGGCATCACGTGTGGTTTCAGATGTGGCATATTGATAATATCAATATAAACTGTTTATCACCCCAGAGTTTATTTCCCCGAGCGCCGCTGTTGTTGCAGGCAGCTCACTGCGCCGGGATTAGTGTGTGCTTCACCTCACTGTGGGTACGTACATTTGCGAACGTAGCGTTATCAGCGTCATGGACACACCACAGATTGCGAACGCTGTCAGACCCAAGTTTCCGTTTTTCCGTATTTATCAATCGTTCAATCCTTAGTGTAAACTGCACCTTTCTCTGCCTTTCTCCGCCCATAAACACAATTTACGAACGTCCACAACTGAATGGCAGCACCTACATACAAGCGCAGTTGAATGAAGTTAACTGATGACAACATTAAAAAGAATCAAACGTTTAGCGATCATGAAATAATACCATACATGATAAGATGTAAACAAGCAGGGAGATAATGAAGATCAGTAGTTCTACTCAAACTACTTGTGCACGTAGGCTATGGAAGATTGGTCAAATCTAGCAAGTAGGAAAGTTTAAGTGAATGACGTCAAAGTAAAAGTAAGATTTTCGAAAGGCCAACGAAAGTTGAGGTTGCTTTAGGTAGTACAAATACCTTCACCACAAAAACGGGTGCTCTAAATAGCGATTCTGTTGTCTTTGAAAGGTTCTCTTATTGACGCATTGAAATGCAATTTGGATTAACACCTGCTTTTACAAGGCGGAAATATTTAGGCGCAGAATAGACGTGTGGTCTCAGGAGCAGTCTTTGTACATACCGCAGAATACATAATTCCTTTACTCTTTACTCTTACTCTTCCCCTCCCATCTTTTTACGCTAAACTCCCACTTTCCCCTGGATCCTGCCACTTTCAGCTCCCGCGACAGGCAGTTTGCGCTTTTACATCATTGCGGCCTGTTTGTACATACATCGCGATGATTTTACACGCACATTGCGAAACAAATACGCCTGAAGTGGGCGCAAAAGCGTTAGTACATCTGGCCCCGAGTGTTCACTGTGTGCTGAGTGTGTTTCACTAATTCACGGATTGGGATAAATGCAGAGACCAAATTTCCCTCACCGGATCAAAAGATGTATATACTTACTATACTTACTTACTTATCAGGGCCGACTGTTTAACTGTGCAAATACTGGCATTGTTGTCGCAACATTTCGAGGGGTTGGTTTTCAGCTGTGATCAATTAGGCTTTTATGTATTTAAATGAGTTATTGTGCTGGAGCGTCAGCGGAAGTGTCAGCCCTTATGTGAAGACCTACTCTTCTGGAAGTCTATCTGCATGAGTCCATCGAGTAA
This sequence comes from Alosa pseudoharengus, assembly GCF_046254945.1. Classification (NCBI taxonomy): domain Eukaryota; kingdom Metazoa; phylum Chordata; class Actinopteri; order Clupeiformes; family Clupeidae; genus Alosa; species Alosa pseudoharengus. The sequence continues at coordinate 35,593,737 of NW_027468640.1, forward strand.
GGCACTTCTAAGAAAAGTCTCGTCTCACATTGTCCTGTGCCTGGCTGTTCATTGAGCTAGCCTTTATCTTCCAGCAATGTGCTTTCAAGACATCCCTGTTGTATGCAATCAAGTTAAAAAGCGGCCTTATGTAAAAATGCAGCACGAACGAAATGACATAAGTCCAGTCAGTCCAGCAGTCTTCAATGTCTTGTCCAACTTCTTGTCTCTAACGACTGGAAGTTCACACAGTTGATGTGGACAACTCTCTTTCAGTTGACTTCTTTTCCCAACTTGATTAATTCAATCTCACATCATCCTCCTACTCACATCAAGCTGGTAAGGACCTTGATGCAATTCTGCCACGCAACTACGGAATCCTATGGTTAATTCCTTACATGTACCTGATCATTACTTTATTCGATTTTCTGTGTTTTTTGGTGAATTAAATGAAGATCCCTCACTCTGGCCTATAGGACACTTACTGGTTCTTCCCCTTGTGCTCTTTATTCTAAGATCCAGCTCTATGTCCCCTGTTGCCCACTGCTGTCCTTTGATGGGCATCTGCTATGTCTGTCTTCCATCAACACTAAGGTCACAGTCAAGACTCTTTTCATCTGTGATCCCTTGTTGGTGGAATGATTTATCTACTAATCTTCATTTTAGCAATTGTTTTGGGATCTTCAAGAAAGTGTCTTTCATTCTTACAGAGTTTTGGTTCGTTTATTGTTGTTGTTATTATTCTGTTGAATTTTATTTTGTCTATTAAAAATTGACTACTACTTCAAACTGTAATGTTAATGTAATGTTTATTGAGGTCATTGTAAGTCACTTTGGACATAAGCATCTGCTAGTAGGACCTTTTTTTTTTGTATGTTGATCTCAAGGGGCCATGTCAACCCATTCCATAACCACTCATTTCATGTATAGCACCACCTAGTTAAACACAAAAAAGTAAAAATGAGGTGTTGTAATCACAGGTATCTGTGACCTAACATAGTCAAAACTGCACGAAATTGGAAATGTAGGATCATTATGGCACCCTCTGTATGCACGCCAAATTTTGTGGAATTCCGTTCATGGGGGGCCACACAATAAATTAATTTATGTTACTATACACCAACTGGCCTGTAGGTGGCCGGAGACCGTTTTCTGTGAATATCTCGAGAACCGTAGGGCCTAGGAGGTCCACCTTTTTTATGTATGTTGGTCTTAAGGGGGCATGTCAACCCATCCCATTACCACTTATTTCATGTATAGCGCCACCTAGTTAAAAATTAAAAAGCAAAAAATTAGGTGTTTTCATCACAATATCTCTGGCTGACAAGGTCAAAACTGCACGAAATTAAAAGTGTAGGATCATTATGACACCCTCCGAATGTATGCCAAGTTTTGTGTACTTTCGTTCATGGGGGGCCTTACAATAAAATAATTGATGTGTTCATTTAGTGACGTACACCAACAAGGATTCCCGGTACACAAAACTTGGTGGGCATGTACCCCCACATGGATAGCATGGAACCGTCATCTGTAGCCCCCCCGCTGGACTGGACCCCCCGAAAGGAGGGTAGGGCAGACACAGTTCTCTGTGAATATCTTGAGAACTGTAGGGCCTAGGATGACCATTTTTTTCCGTATGTTTGCCTCCAGGGGTCATGTTAACCCATTTCATGTGCACACATGTGCACAAACAGATACACACACACACACACATACATTCACAGTAATCATACGTATGACACATACTCACACAGTAGACATATGTACGCTTGCATGCACAGGCACATACGCAGGCACACACACAAGCACGCCCACACACACACACACACACCCACACACTCACACACACCCACACACATAACATAAACATAACACAAACAATCAAGAATTTCTCAGAATTATGAACAGGCAAGATGGAGGTGGGGTTGTATAAAATTCATTTTACATGTGAAATCTATGAACTAATCATGTTTTGGTACTTGTCTAGCAGATACCAAGAATTGAGTGTGGATAATGCAATTTAGTGAGACAGTTAGAATCATATAGGCCTTTCAGCGTGATTTCTTTTTGTGGAAAAAATGTGCTGGACTGGGCGGCGGTCATATTTCGTACCGCTCTGCGGTACATCTAGTTTAGTCAATATCTGTATGCCGAGGTGATCAATGGAGGGAGGTTAAAATTGTCTTCTGCTATGACGGTTTTCTTTAAAGGGACACCAGGCAAGCCTGATGCTTTTCCTTTACGAAACTCCCCCTTCGCTTGGTCTGAAGCTCTTTTCCTTTTTTTTGCATCGTCCGTCAAGGGTTTTCGCTGCTTTTTCGCCGGCTCTGCCATTATACACACGTTTGCAACAATCGCTAGCGTTTAGTTAGCCTGCCTCTGTGCTGTGGATGCAGGATGTAATTCATCCTGCTTTGGTCGGCGGGTAGGATACACTGAACTTGCAAGCGGGATATTCTTCCTACAGGCAGTAGGGGCGGGCGAGAGAGTCTTCATTCGCCCTGTAATGAGTCATTTAACCATATACCGATTTACGAAGATGAGTAATTAACACGAAAACGTTGCCTGGTGTCCCTTTAATAGCCCAACGGCTTGAGAGATTTAGACCCCTGAACCCCAGTTGTAATTCAGTATCTTTAACCTACATCTTGTTGCTTAGCAACAAGTGAAAACTGATGAAAACAAATGTAAAATTTCAGACCAATATCCTGCATTCCTACTGGGGAGTGGGAAGTTATCAGTGTATGTGTGTGTGTGTCTGTGTGTGTCTGCGAAGATAATGTGGTAGCATGTGTGTGTTAAGTGTATGTACGTACACGCTTGCATGTGTGTGTGCATAGGTTCATATGTGTACTGTATGTTTTCTATGTATGTATGTAAGCTTGTGTGTATGTTTTGCTAGGCTGGTTGCACAGATCCATGATGAGCTTCTGTTTGAGGTGGAGGAATACCAGCTTCAGGAGTTTGCCTGTGAGTTTGAACCTGTCACCTCTCCTTTGTTGCATCACGGTTTCTGTCCTTTCACGCGGACGCACGCACACATTCACACACCAACAATAAAGCTTCCTGCTCTGAAGTTGTCCTCAAGTCACGGTATCATGAACCTAACAGACACTTAAAAGTAGGAGCTACTTACTACGCTAAGTAACAGTACAGTCATCCAAGTTTATGAACAGCATAGAATGTGAATGAATGAATGAATGAATGAATGAATGCCTTTATTGTCATTGCATTTAAGTACAATGAAATTGGAGAGCTACTCTAGTAAGGGTGCATCATCATTGCAACACATATATAAAACTCATCTCATAACACATTCCTAAATCTATGTGAACTTTAAGGATGCAAAGTCACACACACACATATCTTCTGAAGATGAGCCAGGCATTTAAGTCACAGATGTGCTTATGACTTAGCCCTGAGGAGCTGTAAGTAAGGAAATGGAAACAAAAGTCAAACTTACACCTGATTAACTAAATGAACTGCCTCAAAAAATGTAGCTCAGCCACTGGTTTAATGACTGACAGTTATGTTTCTCTTATCAGTCTACTGACAAGTGAGATATGTACGTACACATATACGAATAAGAGCCTATTAGATAAGTGCAGAGTTGAAAAAAGGTTATTACAATGTCATTATGGTGTTATTAACTATGTAGTTATGATTTGTTTGTAGGTCTCTTTATAATTAATATTGATTAGTGTGTCTGTAGTTAATGAAATGTGTGTGTCTGTGTGCACGTCTGTGTTCTAGTGTTGGTGAAGAGTACCATGGAGTCTCTCCAGCACATAGACAGCCTTGGAGTTCATCTGACTGTGAGTCCTATGTGTGTCTGTGTGTTTGTGTGTCAGTGTGTGAATGTGCTTGTGCTGTTCATTCAAATCATGAGTGTGTGCGTGTGTGGTTGCTATGTTTGAACTCCTGTGTCTGCTGTGTGTGTCTTTGTCTGTGTGTGTGTGTCCTAGGTCCCCCTGAAGGTGGCGGTGTCAAGTGGATCTTCTTGGGGTTCCATGTCTGACCTGTACCTCCCATGCACTTCTTCCTCTGACTGACTGGTCTCGTTCTTGTCTTTTTTCATTGACTCTTTCTTACTTTCTTTCTTTCTCTCCTTTCTTTCTCACCTCTGTTACCCTCTTTTCTCTTCACTTCTTTCTTTCAGGTTCCTACCATTTTGTTCCTTCTCTTTGCATCTAACACCTTCAGTTACACCCCCTCTTGTCAGCCATTTCCCTTCTCCTCTCCTTAACGTATTACTCTTTCACTCGCTTACTCACTTGTTCACTCGTTCACTCCCTCTTTCTCGCTTTTTCTGCTGCATCCCGTTGCCGTGGTAACCGAGCAGCTGCAGCTCCTCTAGCACTCTCGTCTGTATCCGAGGGCAACGGTAGGAGATCCAGACTGGATCACGCCAGTTCCTCTTTTTTGGACTACTTATCCTTCTTCTCTCTCTTTCTCTCTCTTTTCTCCACCACTTTGAAAATAGTTTCTTTCCATCTCTCTTGTTGACATGTTTTAATCTGCTTGCCTGCTCATCCCTGTATTTTGTTACCCAGGGAGAAACTAAAGACTAGAGAACAGTTGATATGTTTATTCAAATGTCAAATATCTTTCAAAATGTGATTAATGTATTTCTATAATGTATTTGCATGCATACCTGTTATTTATGTATTCATACATATATTTATTCAGTACTTTATATTGTGTCCAGTTGTCCAGTATGTGCTGATTGTGTATTGTCATTGTGCCGATGCTGACAAGGAGATTGACTGAGAGCCCCACTTGTCTCTTGATGACCCCAGTGAACTTCATTTCTCTCCTGGCTAAGATTGGGGTCTGAAGCCAGTTACAGTGGCAGACTTAGGCAAACACCCACCCCACACTCTCTGGCACAAACTCACCCCACAAATTCCTCTAAACTCCTCTCTCTCTCTCTTTGTTTGCTGTAGTTGACAGCCTCATTGTGTTCTCTTTCACAGCGAACACAATTCATTGAGTTGTCATTGAGTTCTCTTTCACAGCCTCTACTCACAGGCACTCTGACACACACACACACACACACACACACACACACACACACACACACACACACACACACACACATTCTCACACAGAAATGTGCCCATAGCACTGCCAGGCCCACTGACCCAGTTTTTCTGGGGCTGGCAGGGGCACCAGGTCCCCATAGCCCTTTCAGTGCCCCAAACACACACACACGCACACATTCCTTTCCTTACACACACACTTTATCCTTCTCATTCACACACGTCTACGTCATTTAAAGCTTAAGCACACTGAAAGCCGTAATTTCTTGTACATTGTCTTGGTCCTTCAAATTCAGAATGCTGCAGTCAAAAATGTATTCAACATTATACAGATGAGGAAAAACATCTGTATAATGGGTTATAAATCTAACCTGTTAAAAAAAAAAAAATAACTTTTTGGACTGACAAGTTTTAGAGTCAGTGTGCAAGTATGACTGACACACCCTGAGGTCATATTTATTTTTTATTTGTCAATTTTGCACAAAAATATGGAGTGTGCAAAGGCCATTAATCACTCACGCTTTCAATGCCTTGCTAGGGTTTTCAAGTAAGAATCAAGCAATCAAAACATTGGTAATCACTACATAATCCAAGACCCTTAATTATACTATATAAGACCCTGACCAGTGGCCACTCTTTACATATATTTTAGACTTATGAAACTATGAACCTAGTACTGTCTCCTCCATATTAGTGGACTGCTTGCAAACAGCATCGCCAGCCTAGATGGAAAGGGGCTGACCAAACAATCTCAACGACAGGGCCAGTTATTGCTGTTTGATTACCACCTCGAACGTGCATTCAGTTCTGTTAACCTTTGTAATGGAAAGGCTAAGGTAACATTGCCCTCTCTCCTGCATTGAGTGATGATGTGTTGACATTTTGAAGAAGTACAGCTGAAGTTCACATTTGTGAATCAAACAATACACTTCCGTGAAAGCCACTTCAATGTTCATATTTGTGTGCTATTTTTTTTTTTTTTGGGGGGGGGGGGGGGTAGTAATGAGCCCTTAGAGTGTTCTGTTCACCCTTGAATTGCTTGCAGCTTGCAGATGGTTCTACCATGATCCATGTTTGGTTCTTGCAAGATAGTAAATACTCTCTGGATGGCAAGAACCAAAATGAGATGCTGTTATTTTGACGTAGAACCTCCATTTGTATGCTGAATGCTGTATTGAAATCTGTACCAGCCATCTACTGAATCCAGTGTGATCTAGTACTCTCTCACACGCCTTTATCATTCTTTTTCTGAAGGGTCCATAAGGGACATGTGTGTATCTATCAGTCCCAAAGGCCCACCCCCCTCCTGTCAGAACAAAAGCCTGAGATGAGGACCAAGAGAAGCTGTGTGTCTGTGTGTGTGTTATGGATTTCTAATTGATACTCTCAAAAGCCAAGGGTCAGGCTAAAGGCTATTGTTGTCAGGGCAACGGAGTGATATCAAGGCCTCCATCGCTGTAGTTATGGGGGGTTACTCCTGGGTTATATGCTTTCAGCTAAGTGAGGCAAGTGTATGTGTTTCTGCATAGCTTGTTGTGCATACCCTTTGTGTCTGAGCATGTATGGCTGGGTGGCAGTAGGATTTATGTTTTTTTCTTAATGTATAACTTCAGAAGACCATTCAAGCTTTATGTGGTTTTAATTGATACAATATGTACATCCAGTTCTTTCATAATGCAGGAAATCTGTTCTTTACATCTTTACAATGTTTCCTGTTCAACTAAAGAGGGTGAAGAGGAATTGGTTTTAATCTGAAATTACAGCAGTTCTCAAAGAAACATCCAGAAAGTGTAATTGAGAAAACAAATGGAAATAACCAGGAAAAAAAAGACATACACCTGTAAATACAAACAGCCTCAGAGAGCCAGCTCCCCCTGCAACTACACGAGGGGTTATCTCATCCCATCACCAAACACTCACTCACACACACATGCAATTACACACACACATGCATGCACACACACACATCTGTCAGCCCCCTCATGTAGCTGCATACCTTTTCCTTATGTGCTTTTTTGTGGGTTTCCGTTTCCCTAGTGACCAACAAAGGCCACAAGGTCAGGATCCAGAGATGGTGGGTGAGGGGAGATCAAAGGTAAAGTAAGCCTTTGATTGGCTCTACAGCAGAGCAGGGGCCTTCTAGCCATTAGCATAGCCGCTAACATCCCCATTTTCAATTGGGTGACGGTTAGCATTCATGCTACTACAGACAGACCCTTGCTAAGGCTGAAGCTTGGAGAACAGACTGGGGACCTGAAAGCTGTGACCAGATTAAGCTGATCAGATTTGAATTCAGTTAGCCTGGCCTGGCTTGAAAAGTCTGCCAGTAGCCGCAGTTGTTAAATGTGGTTTTGTTTATTTTCCCCATCTTTGTAAACATTTTAAAGTAAGGCTAATTTTTTTTTTCAATATAGTTTCTGTTACAAAAGGACCATAAAATATCCCCCGGATGCTATTTACAGTAAAATACACTTTACAACTTTACATTTATTAAAATGTGAATAAAAAAGTAATATATGTTTTAATTCTTGCCAGAAAATCATAAAAGCTTTGTATTAGTTAGCCATTGAGATGCAGCATAGAGTGCTCCCAGCACTAGGAAGGGAAAATATTGTCTTACTTGCATTTCATCCATTGTGATCAATACTGTGAAATTAGTTTTATGACATGCTCCAGTCCCAGCGACTTGGGAGAGAGGGCTGTGTGAAAATGACCAATCAGAGTTCAGAACGGTGACAGCTTTCAGGCACCCAACCCCATCCCCATAGTTACAGGACGAGTGATGGTTCTATTCGCAAAGGAGCCTGGCAGTCTGTGCAACACACAATTAACTGGAGAATTAATCCTCAAAACAACACAGAAACATTGGGTATGTTGTCGGAGAGTTAGGAAAAAATAAATGACAATTAAAAATGGGGTGGAAAAAAATATCATTGCACAATCACAACCAATCAGGCCTTCACTTGCCCATGGTGATGTTTCCATGCCAACAATAATAGCATCACAGCGACTGTCAGGCATGTGTAGGATTAAGGGATAGAACACCGATGCAGCATAATTATTTTATGTTTTGTTTTATATAATTTTTGCGTTTCGTAACCTCGGGGTTGGTTGGTGTGGATCTTTTATTGCTTGAGAAGATGGCACGTGGGCAGGGCACAAGAGCAGGTGAGCGCTTTGCACACACTTGTAAGACAGAACATTGGAAAAAAAATGCAGCAAATATCCCTCACCTTTGGCAAATTACATCTTTCAAAACAAAAACCAAAAAAAAAATACACAAATCATTGTAATACAATATATATATATGAGCATTAATTTACATACAGATGCATATAGTACAAGATTAGCAAAAAAACAGTTACAATTTTAAAAAATAACCTATGAAGCAAAATAATTATGAAGACACATTTTTTGTACCACAAGTGCTTCAGCATTCTTGGCACCTGCAGCTGTAGATGAATAGGGTGCTTTCCATCTGGAAAGTCAGAAACGGAGGGAGGGGGAGAGAGAGAGAAAGAAAGGGAGATACAGAGAGAAAAGGTTTCACATTTTGGCATGTCCAGTTGTACCATCCTGCTGTTCCCAGAGGTGGGGAACGTAGGGCAGCCTTGCTGAACCAGCAGTGAGGCCTCCCCCTCTTATACCCCCTACACAATCTCACAATGGAACATTCCAGTGGCAGCCATCTTCTCTAGCACGTTACTGAGGTCCATTTTAGTGTCTCTCCTTCTCTCTTCCCTCTCAGTCAGTAGGACTACGGCAGCTGCACACAAAAGCCATTCTTTCATGTGCTCCAGGAAAAAAAGAAGGGGGTAGTTCTCAGCTGCTCTTTCAAGTGTTTCCTTTTGTTGTGTTTCCATTCATCAGTTCATTGATAGCAAAAAGCAAAAGAAAGGCCGGAGAGGAAAGAAAACATTCGGGCCTTGAGATTAACAGAGCCATAGGCAGACAGAAAAAAATGAATCAGAGCAGTTTGTAAAACATCGGATGATCAGACGGCCGTCTTGCCATTATCATGCAACAACAGCCCCGCCTACATTCGTTGACAGCAACAAGCTTCAGCCAATCAGAGTACTCCTTTTAACACTAACACCTGTCTAGATTGGCTTGCCCTGTGGAATTCCCTATAATATTAGCTGAGTTAACATGAAAAATCAAGCTGATATGGAGTTACATTATGGCTATCCATTTTCCTTCTTGCTCTCCTTTCCTTTGCAACCTTGAAGAGAGGGTTCACGACACAAGCTAAAAGATATTGAAGATAGTCGAGCCAGTCTGTGTTCTAATTCTATTTACCACAATTTTTGCTGATTTTATTCTACTGTAGACGTGGCTGTTGAGTCAGAGACCTTGAGCATTAGACCTTGCAGAATTACTTCCATCTGTACGGGCATCTTTCCCTTTCTTACACATGGTTTGCCTACAAGAAGTCTCAGACTTATACGCTCTGAAGTCTATTCTTACTAGAAAGTCAGTGGTTTGCAATCAAGGCAGGCATGCATTACAGCCAAGTATGACATCCAGTAGCGTAGCTTTGTTTGTCATCTTTTTCCCCGAGTACCTTTAAACATGTTCTGCACTCAGTTTCTACATTCACATGGGCCCTATGAGGTAACCTCTACAGTGACCCCCAAAAGGCTCTTTGATACAGAACTGACAGTTATGTAGATAGAGGCCGAAAAGATTCTCTGTCCCAATTCAGTGCCATTTGAGTTATCTGTGTCAGTGATATGTCTTCACTAAAGAGGGACAAAGACATCTGAGGCGCATGTCCCGAAGGGACAAGGTGTTTTGGAGACATTGTTTTGAGCATTTAGGAGAACAAGCTAAACCTGGACATTTAGAGGTCATGGTGAAGAACTCTCCACTAGTGCCTATCAAAGGGAAATTGGTGCTTTGTTAGTCTAGTGACAAAACTTATGGCTCAGTTTGTGACTACACTGGAACTGGTTAGAATTCCAGTTCTAATTCCAGACAGTGCTAAAGGCATATTCTGTGGAATTCTGTTTTGAGCAGAACTCTAGAATTCCAGTTCTAATTCCAGACTGTGCTAAGGGCATACTTTGTGGAATTCTGTTTTGAGGGGTGACGTAAGCGACTAAGCATTTGTGTGCATTATGCCATCTTCAGATTAATCTGATCTAATGCTGAATGCCAGAATTACCAAACAACGAAATGAAATGCTACAGTGAGATAAGCGGAAAAGAAACAAAAATCTCTGGATGTTTTTTCTCTGTGAGTGAAGTGAAGCCCCTCACACACACACACATATGCCGTTAAGGGCCTGAAACAGCAGTAAACTGAGATGACTGTAAGGAAAAGAAATAACGTTCCACTATTAAGACTTTCTTGTGAGCTAGGGTCAATAGTTTTTTTTTTCTTATTCACTTGTCAAAGACGTTCTCATGCAGTAATTTACAGTAAGTTTTTTTTTTCTCTGAAAAGAAACACACGTTTGTTTATATGCTCAGATAAGAAAAAAAAGCTATTCATGTTTTTCCTTTTTTTTTTTTTAGACATAGGTTAATTGTTGTCTTCAGGGCAGGCAGTGTACACACACCAGGCACAGACACATGCCAAAAACACTTGCATTGCTTTTTTTTTGCATTCTACTTTTGCTGGCCGTGATGTCATCGTGGCAGACTAGCGATTGTGTTTCTTGTTCCTCTTTTCTTTAGCCGCCACCACCCCACCCCCCCCCCCTTGGATCAGGGTCCTCCCAAAAATCCCCCCACACAAGCCTCCCACTGGCCCTTTGTGGTAATATGATTGAGCCACTGTGCTTAGACTGCAGCGATGACATCACAGAGGGGCCACAATGGGATTGGGTGACGAGCTCAGGTGAATAGAAGCAGCACAGCAAGGCTGGATGGGGGAGCATGCGGGGTGGAGGGGGGTCTCACAAAGATGGGAAGTCTGAATGGGGGCGGGGTGGAGTGTAGGTATAGCTCAGGGTTGCAGTCAGATCCATGGAATGGGGGGTGGGGTAAAGGAGGAGTACAGAAGTCAAGTCAGGGAAGGTCTGCAGGGTCATGTAGTTTTCTTGCATTACTACGTTTTGTACTTCTACGCAAAGTTTTTTTTTAGTTCTTTTTTATTATTAATTATCACATTTTAGGTTTAGTTACTTTATACAAGAGTATGTCACAAATGAGGCTTGTGTTGAATCTCCCAGTGCTGGTTCTGTTTGGATATGGAGAGACATGGCGATATGCATTTTCACAGCATACACATACGTATATTCATCTACAAATATCGTATATTCATTATAAATATTGGTATATTGTGTATATATGTTGTATAATTTGTCATATATCCAAATTATTCACATTTTGTGCTCAGATGCCTTTCAAGACGCAAACTTCTTTCCGAGCCTTTCTTCCAATAGCTTGAAGACTGCAAACTTTTTGTGTTTTCAAATTTAATTTTGTTTTAAACATATTGCTTTTAAGTGTAGCAATATCAGGAAATCACTTTTCTCCTATATTAATGTAGTTATACATTTTGAAAAAGTTTCATGGAAGAAAATTATCAAAATGAGTCATAAAAATTCACCTAACCACTAATTATGCAGATGGCTGCAGTTACGTGTTTAGCTCTTCATTTGAATCACACACTTGTTATTTAATATGTGTGTGCGTGTGTGTATGGGAAGGACAAATATTTATCTTTCCTCCCTGTAAGAGCTGAGTATATCAAATGCATTGGCTCAGCCATAAAGATACAGCAGTTTCTCTACTAAAAAAGAGAACACAGACAGGCTATGGAGAACATATTAAGCCATTGCCCATTTCTGCCCAGTCAACTGTAGCCTCACAGTTGATTATAGATGTTTGAGACTTGCTCTGGTTTGAAGTGTCTCCACAGGTCAGGGCTGTTCCTGGGATGGAGAGCACAAACAGGAATGCTGAGATTGGTGGATAGTCCTTCGTCTTACTAACACTCTTACATACTGGGGCATCGTCCACTGCTAACAGTTAGAGAGCAGAGGGGACTGGACGTGATATACCAATCGCTAGCTCTGCTAAGCTCTCAACATTCTTTTGTGAGGGGAATTAGGTGTTTTTCTATACACAGACACGCACACACATACACATAAAATTACAGTTTACATGGCCTAAGATGGACAAGGGAAGGCGGGGTTAAAGGATGAATGAAAACATTAATATGAGAGAGGAATGCAGGCTTTTTAAAAAAAAAAAATAGAGAAGGCCTTTCAAAGAGATGTAAAATGGCGATGTGTCAGGAAGAGCTTCCAAGAAATAAGAGTACTGGGACACACTCTAACTGTCCCTTCGTCCCTTTTCCTCTCATACACTCACTTTTCTACACACTTACACACACACACGTTTATGGATGACTTGCTGTGCTTCAGTCATGACCCCCATTCGTGGCTGCGGGGGCCAACATCTGACCCCTGGCTTGCTCAAGAATGGTCGCCTTGGTGATGGAGGTCTGATGGTCTGTGGTGGTGGTCTGCCCACTCTCTACCGACCAAAACAAAATGGCCACCAGAGGCAGATAGGGGCGGGATGGGTGGGCCGCGTGCAGGGCTTTTGTTCAGAGAGGAAATGAATGGTTGGAACTGGTGGAATGCTGATGATCCAAATGGAGGGTGAAGCTTGGATAAATGGCAGGGGGATCGAATGACAGAAGGACGAAGAGTGGGGAAAAACACAAGTGCAATTAAAAGAAACAGGGTCCCATTTGTTCTACAGAAGAAAAACAAAAAAAAGAAAGAAAAAATATAACATCAAGTGATCTAAATGTACAGAGGTACTACTGCTTGTTGCCTGAACACTCACAATGCTATTGTTTTTTTTTTTTTTAAGTATAAAATAAAAAGATTATCTGGGGAAAAAAAGCCAAAGAGGGTTTCTGGTGGAGGGGTAGCCAAAAATCATTGCCTGAAGACTTTTACTTTCCTTCCTCTCTCTTTCCTCCCCTCTCCTTCTCACCTTCCCCCCTCTCTGTCTTATATCTCCTCTCTGCTATCTCTTGCTCGCTCTTCTCTCTCTCTTTCCACCTCACTCTTCGTGGAGCTGCAAGCGGTAGCGGTGGTAGCGGATCTGGAAGAAGAGGCTCTGGAGCGTGGATCGTGGCGTGCCGGGGAGTGTGTGGTCCTGGCTCTCGCCGGCGTGCCGGAACCCGAGCGACTCGTACAGCTTGTGCGCCGCCAGCTTGACTGCGGTGGTGCCCAGAACGACAGCCGAGTAGTTGTTGAGCACGGCAAACTCCAGCACACGCCGGCCCAGTGCCTTGGCGATACCCTTGCCCCGGTAACGCGAGTCCACCGACATGCGACGCAGCTCAACCGTGTTGTCGTCCTCGCGGCCTTGTGCCGCCACAATGCCCACTATGCGGCCCTCCAGCATGGCCACCCAGAAGCACGAACCTGGACAGAGGGGGGGGGGGGGTGCGGGGGGCACATGAAAACGGTCAACACCACGGTTATCACCATTGTAGGCAAGTCAATCACATTGGTTAGGCTAATCATTTCAAAGGTTATACAGTTATATTCTTTAATTGCTTTAGTTAAAGGGATATTCCACCATTTGGGGAATTACACTCATTTTCCACCTCCTCCCCTTGAGTTAAACAATTGATTTTTACCTTTCTCCAGTTCATCCAGCCGTTCTCTGAGTCTGGCGATACCACTTTTAGCCCCAGCCTAGCATAGATCGAAGGATGGAACTATACTCTCATCCCGGCGTAATAATCAAGGAACGTTGCGAACGTACCATGGGCGCAGCAGCACAATGATATCATGCAGCACCTGAAAATAGTCCCCGTAGGCTAACTTCCAGCACAAGGTTGAGCTGCAGTAGACGAATTGGTTAATTGCTTGAATTTCCTCTTGGGGATCAATAAAGTATCTATTTATCTAGTGACTGGATGAGTATGCCTGAATGAGAGTATAGTTCCATGTCAAATCAGCCTAGAAAATCGCCACATTTCCTTTTCTGTTTGTCTTATTACACTTTCTAACTTGAAATGAGACCAGTTTTAAATAGGAAAATTACTGGAAATCTTAGTCACTTTTAAGTGTGATGCTAGCAGGCGAGATGCTAATGGTCTAATCCAATTCATTGATCTATGCTAGGCTGGAGCTAAAAGTGGTATCGCCAGACTCAGAGAACGGCTGGATGAACTGGAGAAATCAACTGTTTAACTCAAGTGGAGGTGGAAAATGAGTGTAATTCCCCAAATGGTGGAATATCCCTTTAATACGAGAGAAGCACACAACCACCATGCTTAAACTATCATGACAGTTAGACTTAGTCACAAAGGTTATGCTAACAGATGCCATGGCAGTAGTACTAACTTCATAATTGCACTCTCAACCACTCTTTGTGGTTATGCAAAGATAGGACCTATGCCTACTGTCAGTTCTTTTTGATTCAGATGATACACTTGTTCTCAGTCTCACTTCATAATTCAGGCCTGTCTAGTCATATGATTACACTATCATTACAATTGCACACTCAATCACGATGGTTATGCTAAGAATCACCCCTTCACTATGCCCAGTCTAAATTCAGCACTGCTCCAGTAACCCCCTTCAAATTCAAATGATAGACTTTCTTATTGTAGATATCAGTTGTTGGTAAGATTTTGTAGGTTTATAATTATTTACAGTTAGCCATCAGATCATTAAAATATCCTGTTATATTTTCAGCTCAAAGGACAAGGGCTAATATGTTAATTTCCCTTGCTCTGTTATGCATGTAAACTTTGGTTAGATTGCTCAACTATAAATACAGTTTCCATGGTAACACTCTGCCAAAGATGGTGCCCTGGCTTTCTCACTACATCCTTTGCTGTCTGGTGTAAAGTAGCCACCTGGGTTGCCTTGGCAACTCTAATGCACATGATTGTCAGCACTGCATTGTGTACACTTGATCAAGAAACAAAGAGAGAATGTGGCAGGTGTTTTTTTGTGTGAGTCCTGATAAGGAATAGCTGCTTGGTGACAGAGGTCACAGTGGAAATCTGCGGTAATGTCTGGCATTGTGTGCAGCGTGAATATAATGATTGTGTGGGTCTGTGTCTATGGGAGAGAAAGAGAGTGATGAGTGCTACTCAAATGGCTGTAATGAAATAGTAAGACTTCTTAACAGTGAGCTAACGTGAATGAAAGAGAGAGAGATGAGAAATACAGACAATGAAAAAGTGTGAATCTGCTTTGCATCATATACTGTAGACAGGAACATTCTCAAGAGAACATCTACAGCACAGAAGAACACAAGCGATTATGTTTGTGTGTCGGTGCCCTGGTAGCTTTTTTGTCAGCATGCCAGGTGAATGTAAATACAAATATGATCTGTTGTCCAATACACACACACACACACACACACACACAGTTACATTAGCACAGCAACAAATTAGCTGGTTTGTGCCTGTTGCATAACCCCAAACGGCTGTGTCAGCTCTGTGTCGCTCGAACACACAGCGGGCACGCACACACACACACACCATGCTGCAATATGAAAGAGCTGTGTCAGCTCACACACTCACATTCTCACACACACACACACAGGCACATAGCTGTAATCCCTAACGTCTGTGTCAGCTCCCCGCAGTGTAGTCAATTGCTGGATCAATACCACTGCTGGCCTCTGAGCACCTTAGTCTGAACAAAAGTGTGGGGGTGTGCCAGATGCATAACCTGCTCAGCTATCATCCCCCTTAATGTAAAGAATTAGGGATTGGCTATAGGTTAACATAATGCAGAATTACTATAATCTACAAGCTACAGGCAAAACCTAGTCTTTAAAATCACCTCTCCTGTCTTTCTCTCTCATCAAAGACTTATACAATATAAAGGAGATACATGAAAAAGAAAAAAAACTGCTAAATATTTATATCCGAGGATCTTTTTGGTCACGCCAAGAGAGATCCATCAGAGAAAGCCTCCTGTGTGGCCCATCTGTTTAGGGTGGGGTGTGTGTGTGTGTGTGTGTGGGGGGGGGGGTAGCAAGGGCAAAAGAGGGTGAGCGTAAGGTCCCAAAGTGGTGCCGTGACTCCTGCGATGTGGCGCAGGCACATTGCGTCAGCGCAGCTCCATAGATTATGACCCCTGTGTCTGTGGGGATTAGGGGATTAAGCCCCCTGCTCTGTACGACGTGCAACAAAACAAACATCACACACACACACACACCACCGTGCTGTGATCGCAGCATGCTGGATGGAGGGAGAGAGAGGGGGGGGATGCGTGAGCGAGAGAAAGGACAAGTGAGAGAGGAAGGGAGAGGTGAGAGATGCAGAGGAGCGAATGTTTGTTTTGTTGTAGGACACGGGAGGCCGAGTGTAATCCAGTGATGTTGGCATTTGGTGGCAGATTTCACTGATTAAAGGGCAGATTTGAGAGTCATTGACTCACTGTGTGCGTGCATGTGTGTGCGCGCATGTGTCTGTGTGTGTGGGAGAGGTTCTTTTTGGTCCGTAATTTCACAGAAGTGTGAGGAGTGTCTTGGGCTACTACATGTTAAGTATGACACATAAGATAGAACACAGGGTGCAGAATGGCTTATCCTGAAACTGTTACTGTCTTCCTACTACTACACTTCAGTGCCCTAAACTCCACTGCCTTTCCTGCCTTAGAGGTCGGCTCCAGAGAAGTAGCTGTTGACTACAGTGATCCTAGGCTATTAGAGTAAATGACTACAAATGGCTTCCTTCTCTGGGGCAGCCAATGTCAGGTTCTGTCTCTTTCTCTCTCTCTTTCTCTTTCTCTCTCTCTTTCTCCCTCTCTTTCTCTTTGTCACTCTTTAACTCACTCTCTCACACACACGCACTTCCATCTGTCTTTGCCCCTGACCTGTGCCAAAGAAATTAAGACTGTGTGTGTGCGTGTGAAAACCCTGTTCGGTGCTTGAGAGCGTAAACCTGCTAAAAAAGGCTCAACATTTGCACACACACACACACACCCACACCCACCCATACATGTTGCAGTAATTAAGAATGAATGTCATCTTGATGCAGAGGATATACCTGCTTCTTTTAAGGCCAATTTCTGATGGGAGCTTGACTGGCTTTCACAGCTTGAAAAGCTGTTTGTGTGTGTGTGTGTGTGTCCGGCCACCCATCAGATCAGCAAGGAGAGACAGAAGGTAAGGCTAGACAAGTGTCTGGAGACACCCTGCGCCAAGTGCAGACACACACACACACACACACACTGTTCTGGGCTAGTTTTAATCTCCATGTAAGAAAAAGGAGAATGATGAGATTAGATCTTCTAATTCTCTAAAATGAACACCTAATTGTCAACATCTCATTTGTCTGCCAAAGGGGAAAGTGAATCATCATATGGTTGAAAGTTTCTCTGTGTGTGTGTGTATGCGTGTGCGAGAGGGAGTGAGTGTGTATGTGTTTAATGTGTGTGGCTAAAAGCCAAACAAGATCATCCTTAACACACTCAGTCTCTTAAGCGTGTAAGTATTTATCTCATTTTATGTGTGTGTGTTTGTGTCTGTGAGAGAAAGAGTGTGTGTGTGTGTGTGTGTGTATACTTCCTCTTTATCTCTTACCATCATTACTTTGATCTTACAGATAACTGTGTGTGTGTGTGTGAGAGAGAGAGAAAGTGTGTGTGTGTGGGGGGGGGCTTATCCATCATGAGCTATATGTGATCAGATCAGATTGGATGGGTATTTAATCAGATGCTGCAGATCAGATTTCCCTTCAAGTGCTTTCCTGAAATGTGATGAGTGAATGTGTCTGTGGGAGTGCGTGTAATAAGTGACAGGCGTGCAAAGCATGCTGCGATATCTGCATTGACCCTCCCTAGGGAGCAGAGAGCATGTGGGCAGTGTGTGTCTGTCTGTCTGTCTTTCTCTGTCACATACACACACACACACACTTATGCGGGGCTGCCCTGACCCTCTCTAGGGAGCAAGGGGCTTGCAGGTGGTAAAGATCTGCTGTCAGAACTGCCGAGTCAGCGCTTTTCACGCTCTCCATCATTGCAACCACGCCCAGACTTACGACACACACACAGCCAAACATATGGCGCACACAACCACACACACATATGCCCTTCACACATACACATATATGCGCATACACACTTGTACAATACAAATGCTGAAGATGCTTACACAACACAAATGCTAAAACATATTACACACACACACACATTTACATCAAAGCCATACCCAAAACATATTATACATGCAAATACATACACGCTCTCTCCAAATGCATACACACACCCATTTCCATACACATTTACATCAACAAATATAGCTTATGATGTGTTGATGTATCTCACAAATATTCAAACATTAGATACATACGCATTATTTCCCACACACATTGACACATGGCTGTCCTCTCACACGCACACACTACAGGCTCATTATACAGTCACATGGTGGTGCTAGGATTGTAAAAGATGCCTCACACACCCCTTATATTCTCTGGAGGCATACCCACCTACATTTTGACTGCAGTGTTACGTGCTCACACACACACACACATTCTATCATGGGTTTTAGTGGTCCATTAATTTAGAGGCAGAGAAAGAGTGCACTGCAACTCTTGCACATCATTTTCAAGCACACATGCACACACACACACACACACACACAATCACACGTGTTAAATATTGCTTTAACCACACTAACACTCAAAACACAGAGGTCCTATCCTAGCCTACCAGTTATTACCACTAGCATGCTCTTACACACACACACATTTAGTTTGCTTCCTGCCTCTGTTGGAGGGCAATTTTACAGCAGAGAGACAAAAGTCTTTCATCTCTGTGATTCAACACAGAGGCACGACCACAACAGCAGCCTGAAGCAGATAACCGCCTGTGTGTTTTTCCCCTAAATGTGTGTGTGTGTGTGTGCTTCCTGGCCGGGGGCTGAGTACCCCCTGTATGATTAAGTGGCTGACGCAGTTGAGGTCGTGACCTGTCGGGACCAGAGAGCCGCTCTAAATTAGAGAGCGGCCCTGACACACAGCCTCCCTTCCCCCCGCCTCCTTTGTGTGTCTGCGTGTCCATGCGTGTGTGTGTGAGTGTGTGTGCATTAGGAAGAGTGTGTTGGGTCAGTGTATCACTGATGATGACTTTGCTTTTGGTACTTTTGTGTGTGTTTGTATGTGTGTTGTTGAATCTATGTAGTCTGACTTTATATGAGTAGGCCGTTTGATGGGTATCAGTGCACTGGTGTAGAAGGAGGTGTTAAAAGAGCTAGAGCTAAGTGAAGCTGATTACACACAAAAACATGAGAGAAAGAGATGGAGAGAGAAAGATGGAGACTCCCCTTGAGAGCCCTTTGTGCTGCTGCATCACACAATGAGGGTAGACAAACCATCCCCCCATTTTCTGACCTAGTATTTACTCATCCTCCCCATTACCTGAGACAGAAATATCTTCCAATGCGCGCATACACACACACACACACAGATACACACACACACCTTTCTAATGTCACACCATGTACACAGACACAGACACGCACACACAGACACACACACTCACACTCACAGATACACACGCACCTTTCTAATGTCACACCATGTACAGGAGTTGTATCTACTCACTTTAAGTAGACAGTGACCTGCAAACACAACTACGGGGGTAGCCGTTGAGCTGCAGGCAAAAAAAGGAGACATGCACAGTTTGGAAATAGTTCCCCGACAGGACGCATAAGTAGAACAGGGATACGCTAAACTGTGTTTCACCTTGTCTTCAGCACACGCTACACACACATTTACAAGAACACTTTACTGTTACTGAACCTACTCAAATTCTGTCGAGTGTACTTTGCTTCCCAACCCCTTCCTCTGAAAGAAATGACCTTACTAAATGCCCCTGTAGAGATTTTTCCTTTCTTCCCTCTGTTTATCGATTTCTATGACACAGCAGATGTTACTGAACCCCATTTGATCAAATTACCTTTTTCATGCTTCCCTCGCTATCTCTTTGCCTTGGCCTGTCAATTCCTCCCAACCGACTACAGTCTGTCAATTATTAATAGATATGTGCTTAAATTAGAGACATTTACAGCATTGATCTGCAATCTTTCTGTGTGTGTGTGTGTGCGTGTGTGTGTGCGTGCGTGTGTTTGTGTGCGTGCGTGCGTGTGTGTGTGTGTGCATTAGTGTCACTGTTTGTGTGTGTGTGGGTTTGTGTGTGTGTGTGTGTGTGTGAGAGAGAGAGAGAGAGAGAGATAGAGAGAGAGAGGAAGAGAAATGCTATGAGGCCAGTGACTGTTTATTGACGAACTGATGGAGCTCACAGTATTGACTGGTTGGAGGTATCATTGATGTCCTGGGGTGCAGCCTCAATTAAACTCAAACTCACGTACACCCTCTCTCTCTCGCGATCTCTCTCTCTTATACACATACACATACACACACACACACACACACTTTTATATAACCACACAAAGGCACACATAGGCTAACACATTCTTATATGGAAGATTTCTCTCCCTCTGTCACAAATACACACACACACACACACTTTTTTTAACCACACACACACACAGGCTAACATATTCTTATATGGAAGATCTCTCTCCCTCTCTGTCACAAACACACACACATCACACACACACACACATCCTCTGTGCTGTAGTGAACAGATGGTCTATAGATTGACAGCTGCCTCAGCCACTGAATGCACAGAGGCAAACACTCTATACACACACACGATGGAAATGAGTATATTGATCCATCCAACTGTGCGCTTGTAACTAGGGGCAGTCAGGGCTAGCACACACACACACACACACACACACACACTCTCTCTCTCTATTAGCATTAGTGTTAAGCGTTAGCTGACTGGACCACTCACCCTGAATCACACACTGACTCACTAAGCTGTGAAACAGATACTTTAGCTGCCCCCTCTCTTTCTCTCTCTCTTACACACACACTCACAAAAAGGCTCTTCATGCACACACAGAGTGAATTCACCCCAATGTAATCCACACAGACAGAAACACACACACTCACACACACACATTTTATACTGCAGCCTCAATGCCCTCATACAATGTACACATCCATATCTCCATCTACCTCTCTTTCCTTGCTGTTGTTGGTGTGTGAGTGAGTGAGTGAGAGAGTGTGTGTGTGTGTGTATGTGTGTGTGTTTGAGAGAGAGAGAGAGAGAGTGTGAGTGTGTGTGTGAGTAAAACATAGCTAGTCAAGGGCAACACAGGCCTTTGAGTAGTTGAACCCAGACAGGGCTAGTGAACACTTTAATGGAAGTGTGTGTGTATGGATGTGTGTGTCTCTGTCAGACAAACTCTGCCAGTGGTCATCAATCAGCAAAAGGCTTAACAAACACAGGCCCTTGCAGAGCCCTGATAAAACACACACACACACACACACACACACACACAAATGCCCCCCGGACAAATAACCTCTAGGCTTAGGCAGCTGTTGAAATGTAATATTTTTAGCCTGAAGGGGAATTACAACTCATTTCCTCTTGAACACACTGTAGAGCCACTAACTGTTACTATGAGCTGGAATGGAGGTATCCTAAAAGTAAGAATATACGTACATAGTTAGTAGTATACATACAATAAAAGTTTGGGTGTTTATATGGGTCTGCTTTGGGCTGTATAAAAGCATCATAAACCCACATGCTCTTCTCTCATCAACTTCACAGACATGCACAACCATTCCACACATTTCTCCTAATAATTAGTGGCATTTTTACCTGGCCCAATGTGGCTGCTGTATGTATGGCGTGTGAGTTGTGAATGTGATTTATTTGATTGTGTTCGTATTGGTTTCATGAATGTGTATGGCTTTGTACATTTTGCTGCTACCCACTTGGAATTGTTGCAGCAATAATCAAATTCATTGTGATGTCACTCTCAGAGGGTGGTTGAGCCTTATAAAGGTACATATAAAGCTAGAGTTGCGACAATGGGTGTTCAAAATTCGTTAAGGTCATGTGGTTCATGTAAACTTCAAAAAGTTCCCGGAAGTGATTGACAATGGATTAGAATGCATTAAATAAGCTACTGTTCAATGAGAGACAGAGCCACAATTTTGGGTAATTGACAGACAATAAATGCATTGATATACAATATTTATAACACAGTGTAATTATTGTGTAAACTGTGTAGTTATCCTACCATTACAACAATATTAAATTAAATTCCAGACCATAGCCTGCTAAATATCGGAAGGTGACCTTTTCTTCTCCCTTTTACGTATGTGTCACTTAATATTAGTTTCTGTACAAAACCAAGACGGGAGATTCTTTAGAAAACGCAATAGCACCCACCCCATAAGTGTAGCCTAGTCCTATCTAAATTCTCGTTATAAAAAAATGACCTAGTACGTGACTCAAGAGCTGTAAACAGTGTTTTTGAGACTGCGTGTAGCCTACAAAAGCAAGCGAATTTTGCAACGAGAAACTGTAACACAGCTAGTCTAAGTCTAACATTAACTTGTCTGAGTTTTCTCCCCAACGTTTTCTCTGGTAGTTCTTCACTGATCTGAGATAATGAGCGAACTACCTTAAGTAGCTAGCATCTCGGGAGAATAAAAAAAAAGTTTAAAAGTTTTCTAACATCTCTCCAGTGTAATGGTGGGCATGTGTTAACCGTAGCATTACCTACACAGTAACCCCATGGTAATGCGATGCGTGATCATAATAACATATAAAACGTGATAGTCCTTGATAAATAACCAGGCTATGAACTCATAAACAACAGCATTTTGTCACTGTTTGTCATTCACCGTGCTGTGAATACAGCATTAAGATGCTAGGCTAAAGAGCTTGAGATTCAGAGAACCTGCATGGTTGTGCTCATCCTGTCAGAAAATAGCAATTTGATCAGTGATCATGCATCATATCAGCGCAAGCTTGGTTTGAAACTGGTTTCTGGAATCTGGGGATGGGGTTTACACGATCCTTCACTGGGCTAGTGCCTGCTGTGTTAATATGACAATTATTAGGCGTGTTCGACTTGAGGCAGATCTGTGCAGATCCAGAGAATGTCTAATAAGGGGAGAACTGCCACTCTCGGAAAACTTCCGGTTTCTGAACTGGTTGCAGTTCCTCCTGTGGTTCCACATGAGGGCGCTCGTCCACGAGTGCAGAATGCATGGAGGTCTATTCGCCTTATTCACCCGGCTGCGATAACGAGGCTGAGGGGTACACTTGCCATTACACCTCAGTCCAGCAGATGGTGGTGGTAATGCACTCCGTTTGCAAACTGCTGAAAAAAGCTCACCGATTAAAGAAGAAGGGTTCACTGGCCTGTTCTTCTTCTTCAGTGAATTGTTTTTTAGCAGTTTGCAAACGAAGTGCATTACCACCACCATCTGCTGGACTGAGGTGTAATGACAAGTGTACCCCTCAGACTCGTAATGGCCGCCGGGTGAATAAGGCGAATGGAGCTGTACCCCTCAAAATCCACTTTTCTCGGGTTATAATTTTTTTTTAAGTAATTTGAATATTGTATTCGAAAGGGGAGGCAAAGAAAATACACTTGGTTGAGTATTATATTTTTTAAAGTCACTTAATTGTTCTAAAAAGCCTTTCAAACGTGTCAATGACGTCATTCATTAGCACAATGCTAGCGTGTTATGGGCAACAACGACCAAACCTGTAAGAAATCAGAAGGACATAAGTACTCGTTCATTTAACTTTTGACCTATAACCCATGTTGAAGTTATACAAACTACAATCAAATCTGAGATTTGTCAACGACAATCAGATGAAAGAGACAAATTTAGCCATCTAGCTCCATTGACTCCCATTCATTCTGCACTCATGGCGATTGCCCCCAGTGGAACTCTGGTGGAACTGCAATGGGACTTAATACGGAGTGGCCAGGCTCTCCGTAGACGGGCTCTGGCAGATCTGACTTGATGTGATGCATGCTAGGTTGAACACAATGCATACTGGGATGGACGCAATGCTTACTGGTTAGAAATTTTATCCGACTTCTGTCAGCCGGGGAGGTACTTACCACCGTGACACCATACACATGACCTTAAAATATCGCGGGAGTCTTAGCCTGCAGACAGATCTTGCAGTTGCCTTCCACGAGCTGCACGAGCTGAAACACGCCCTCAAGTTCAAAGACGTGATAGGGCCATTTGGGAGGAATCTCCTCATGACGATTTTGACGGGAGTGTCATATGCTGCTTCCTTATGTTGGAATATGCGAAAATGAACAGAAATCGAAGGGATACCTTCTTATATGTGATTTCTGCAACAATGGTAGGCTAGCCTACTGAAAGTTATTTTCGGCTGTTGGCTAAATAGATAGACACACATATAGGGGAAACACTTGATATTGAATTTATGTGCTACAATGCAGGCCTGTTAAATGTATGACAACAGTGGTTTACTTAAACTACATCATAAGAATTTATTTCGTCAGTCATCATGTTCATTTTAATGAGTAAGAATGAAAGTTCTGCGGTATTTATTGCCAACAAAATTCCGCGATATCTCCCGCGATGTCTCCCACGAGTCACGTCAGGCAAACTGTAGCCGAATATTGGTACTTGTATCAACAAGGATTGTGGTTTATACATTACACGAACTTAGTCAGGGCCAATACACTATCAAATAGACCACTGTAAATGTTAGTTTAAACACTCAAACATTTCAGGTAGCCGACAGGCTAACCATTAGCATTTCCGACATTGTATGTCATTACATAATGCAACATTAGCCTTCATGCTGCAACACAGGTATGAAATATATTATGTTTTAGTCAGTGTCCAAAGGGGTGAAAGCCACTTTAAATCGGGTCACATTATTGACTGTTGTGTGTCCGAGAGTCAGCTTGTGGGTTTTGTAAAGGCCAGCATGAGGGACAAGACCTACAAAGTTGTGGTGAGTTAAGCAGGGAGGTTGGTAGCGTTAATGCTGCTAGTTAACATTAGCTAGGCTACTATAGCCTTCATACTGTATGATTCATATCAATCATTAACCTAGGAATACTTCTTTGTGCATTTAATGACCATTTTGTGTAATATTTCACGGCAAATTAATGAACTGAATAAACTGTGGTCCAAGAGCAGACCATGCACCGGTCCATGCATCAGCCTGACTGAGCAGTGATGACAGCATAGGATGACAGTCAGGTAGCACTGCACCATGTTGCTAACGTTAAACGTTAACCGCTTTCACACACACGACATAAAATACACGATGATAAATATAAAATTCAATATCAAAACACTATTATTTACACGATTACTCCTGAAATAACTATTATCTGCACATTCACTATATAAAAATCACTGTTTGGAGGAAAGGGTTTGCGTGCTGTCGCCGGTTGGAAATGGTTTAAATGGCAAAATAAATCACGCCGATTTTGCCTATATTATTCAGTGAGGCGCGGTGGTTTATAGGATGAGTAGTTCCTTCGCTCGGAAATGAAAATATGTACACAGTCTTGTACCTTTGACTTTTTTTGGATTTTCTCTTCGTTTTTTACGGAGCCCTAGAGGGGTCATCGCAAAATGTTTTGCATGTTGAGAGAATGTGCGCTCGTTTTACTACATTGTGCGCTCGTTTTACTAAATTGTGCTCTCGTTTAACTAAATTGTGCTCTCGTTTAACTATATTGTGCACTCGTTTTACTAAATCGTACGCTCGTTTTACTAAATTGTGCGCTCGGTTTACTAAATCGTGTGTACAATTTACTATATTGTGCTCTCGTTTTACTATAGTGTGAGCTCATTTTACTAAATTGAGCTCTCAATTTAAGCATAGTAAAACGAGGGCACAATTTATTAAACGAGTGCACTATTTACTAAAACGAGCGCACGATTTACTAAAACGAGGGCACGATTTATTAAAGCGAGAGCACAATTTGTAAACATGGTTATAGAACATTGTGTGCACGATCTACTTAAACGTGGCCACAATTTGTAAAACGTGCACTCAATATTGTCTTGACACATGTAAACATGAGCACGATATAGTATATTCGAGATCTCGATCTATTAAAACGCACCCACGAATAATTAAAACGTGGGCTTGAAGAAATTAAATGGTGTGCACAAAAACGTAGTGTGGTGTCAAGGGGGTATCCCCGGGAATGACGTCGGGAGGTGTGTCGCTTGTAGTGACGTAGAGGGAATCTCATTGATTGCAGTGCACCTGGATAGCCCCGTTAGGCTGTAGGTGGGAGAGCAGATGATTGTGTGTGTTTGCACAGGCCCCTTGCCATCATCGTCCAGCTGAATGTTTGCCGAAGTTTTGAGTGTTTGTTGAGGTCCAAGTGTGCAGAGCTGTGGTGTTTATCGCGAACGGTGTGAGCTGGGCTACATAGCCTGAGAAGCTGAGCATCGTGAACGCCACTGTTTATGTCTCCCGTTTCATAGTCCGTATCAAAGCTTACCTCGTTGTGTGCATCATTGGTGTGCGGGTGGGTTATATGGTGAGGCCCATCGGGCGCTAGAGGGAACCTTATTGTATTGGGTGGGTATTAGGCTACTACAAAGTAGCCTATTTGTACCAACAGTAGGTCTACGTGTTGTAATTGTTTGGGAGCTTGTCGCTGTGATGTGCTTCGATTCTAGACCTCACAGTTAAGTCAAAAATCCAGGAGATAGTGGAAACCGGTCATTACAACAGAGCCCGAGTAGCCTTTGTAGCCTAGTAGAATTTCCCCATTATGGGTCTCCATAGCTGGCGGTTGACACCACAGGTGCCCCTGCTACAAAGAGTAGAAGTCCGCTATAAACCATGACCACCTAAAGTCTTTAATTAGCTGCCTACGGTTATCATCACATTACCAATATGAACTGTTACAGACAGCTGTAGGTCCATGTCAAGGTAACACGAAGTTGCCACCACAGCACAGCGAGCGGTGAGAAAATGCCAGGAATTAGCCTACTAAATGTGAGCACGAAATACATATTTCGAGAGCTCAATTTAGGCCAATTTAGAGCTCAACGGGGTCACGTTGTATTAATTCGAGGGCTCAATTAAAGGAAAACGTGCTCACAAATTATCACGACCAGAAAAAATATCACTTAAAGTGAGCTCTCCCGGGCTCCGTAGTTTTTTCACTCAAAATAATGTTGTATGCTAATGAGTTATGCCGTAGCTGGTTAGCCTAAGACATGCTGTAAAACTCTTTAGATACGGATTTTTCCAAACGTTAATGGGACAAATGAATGGGAATCTTACATCCGGCACCTAACCGAATTTTGGCTGTGGGCGGGACTGTGCAGCTCTATAGGTTCTCATGCATATTAGGCTAGCTTTTGCGAATGAAAATTAATGCAACATAAAAAAAAAACAGTAGGCTACTGCTCCTAACTGAAGAAACGTTTACGTTACTGTAAGGAAATTATTATTATCCAGGGTTCTCAAGTTTTGAGCTCAGCTTGGAGTGAGATTTGGGGGTGGGGGGGGGGGCACTCACTCACTAATTAAACCTTTTAACCTTTTGAGACCTTGAATTTGTCATTTGTCTCTTATGTCAGCCTTATCAAGAGAAACCATTTGTGTTTTTATGTCACCAGGAAGCATGTCAGTAGAAATAACTTTTCATATTAACGTGGGATAGATTGGAATCGTGGATTGGAATAATCGTGGATTGGAATAATCGTGACGCTGGGATATTCTGTGGTTTACCAAT
The DNA here is from genome assembly GCF_046254945.1 of Alosa pseudoharengus. Classification (NCBI taxonomy): domain Eukaryota; kingdom Metazoa; phylum Chordata; class Actinopteri; order Clupeiformes; family Clupeidae; genus Alosa; species Alosa pseudoharengus. Next base: position 35,621,362 of record NW_027468640.1, read on the forward strand.
TTACGAGATGTATAGCCTATGTACTGAGTGAGACAAATATTTTATTTATTAGGCTAATTGCTTTATTCACTATACCATTGGACTAAGCATGTGCATGCCGAGACTTTTTTTTTTATAAGGACAGCAAGTTCATTATCTTGGGTTGCTATTACATTATGGTGGTTGGCAGGTCATTGTCTGCAGCAGTCCTGTATCTTTAGAAAAAAATGTATGTGTAGCATACTCGCTCAAATTGATAACACTCGTTAATAATAAGCCACTTTTTATTCATTGTTGACATGGTCCATGGAGGCTCAGACGGGTGTCTCGGGACCTGATGAACACGGCGCTAAAAAGCCCAAAGAGTGCGAAAGTTGCAGCCGTGACGACAGGGAAAGTGCAGGCAGCCACGAGAGTGATTGGTCGTGTAAAATGAACATTGCTGATGTCTGGGTTACACAAAGCTATAATGACACAATCATTATGTTTTCTTAATGACGACAGTTTAGTTTAGAGATAAGAAATAATTTTGCCTTAAAGTAGGATAGGCCAAACGCTTGTGAAAAGGCTTGATTTACACACCCTGTAAAGTGCCATAATGGTTTACCAAATGACCGACAGTTGAATTTCTGAATAAAAACAATGTTGGTACAGTTTTGAAATCTTAAACGTGTAACCCCACACAAGCATAACATGGTTGTAGGGAGGGAATGTGTTATTTTGGAATTTTACCTGGATACAACGAATAGCCTATTTTTTGCGGTGGCTATTTATTTTTTGATGTTTGGTGAGTGGTGCGCTAGTTCTGAACCCTGCGAGAAATCCTCTTGTATCCCTGCGTCTCCTCTAGGCTACTAATTATGCAGATACCTTGACATCCCTAGTAGCCTAATATTTCTGCGTGAGAAATGCAAGGTGTGGCGTGTGAGCGTGTGAACCTGTTGAATTGTGTGTCTCACGCCCATTGTGTGAGACTTGAGAACCCTGAATTTTAAATTATCATTGTAACCATTTGTGTAAGCAGAAATATTGTTGTGCTGAGTTCTAAGAACAGAGAGTTCAAGTTAAATATTGTTGTGCTGAGTTCTAAGAACAAAGAGTACAAGTGTGCACCCAGACAGACAGGAACTGCACCCTGTCTTTGGGTGTGTTCGAAACGGGAGACAGCTGCCTACTGCCTCCCTCCCTACATAGAGAGCTGTCTCACTAGACATGACCAAAGATTCTAGAACAGAGCTCTGTTCTAGAATCTTTGGACATGACTTTGGATTAAATGCATCTTTTAAAAATGAGTGTAGCACTCTAGAATCTTTGGTTAACACTACGGTATGACGTTAGCAAAGGCCTGACGTTAAACTAAATTAGCTTACGTAAGCTAGCAGGCTAACGGTATAAATTAGTTTTACGGCCGGCAGATATATCAGACCAGACGCTATTAATGGTTACAACAATGGCATAATCAGATAGTAAATAGTTTATTTCTAATCTGTAATCTACAAATCTAAGCAAAATAAGGTCACACAAATGACATTTTAAACAAATTCAGCAGCCATTACCGATGTCATCCGCAGACATCCCAAGTCTCCCGGAAGTTCCGGGAGTCTCCCGCATATTGATAACGGCTCCCTGATGCCCGCAAATTAGATAAAATCTCCCGGAATCTAGAGCGAGCGAGCAAGAGCGCGCACACGAGACCGAAACTTCAAATCGTGTGTGCATCTGAGTGTAGCGCGCACACGACGGGGATGGAGAGAGAGAGAGGTAGTGCGTGTGTGGCTGTTCAAGACAGAGAGCATCCTGATTGGCCTGTTTCATGTTCAGTTCAGTAGGAACAGGAGCGTCATGGCAGAGGCAGAGTGCCCCCCAAAAAGGACCCATTTCACATCAGACTACACGAAAGTGTACCCTTGTCTCATAAGAGTTCAAAATAACAATAGTCTTGCATGCTGCACTGTTTGTAGGCTAACAGTGACTTTGGCGGGTTAAATGATTGCAAAAGACATGCTGAGGTGAGTTTAACAAGTGTCATTTCATCTGCATATTATTCCAGACTAGCCTACTGGCTATTTGCCAAGGCTACATAAAGACCAAACTACCAAAATCTACATATTTTATTATCACAATTTCTAATAGGCCTTCCTTATTTGGTGTGCTGAGTAGAGACAATTAATTAACAAACATAGGCTATTCATCACTATTTCAGTATCTAAGAAGGCTAAAGTAATTTTTTATTGATATTTATTTTATTTTTTATTTATTTACTTATTTTTTTACTTATTTTTTTGTTTTTTTTTGGGGGGGGGGTACCTCACTGAAATGGCTTTTTGCAGGTTGGCATGTCTGCATCCGCCATGTTTGTTTACCTTTCACAGCTGTTTCAGACGTTGCCGCAAGGGATTATGAGTAGGAAGGAGCATGAAGTGTGCATCGATGCTGCCTTCAAAAATGACCGTTATTTGGGAATTCTAAGATATCTTAAAAGGCAGCAGAATTAGTTTTTTCGGTTTCGAACCGCACTTGCTGCCTTGCTCCCCAGTTAGATATCTTAAAAGGCAGCAACTTTACCCGTTTCGAACACACCCTGTGTGTGTGTGTGGGTGAGATAAGAGTATGTCACAATGAAGTCGCTATGTCTTGCTTCCTATTTTCTGTGTGCATCTGTACAATAAAAGACACAGCTTTTGGGCTGCAGAGTCAGAGACTGATGGTGTGAGGAATTCTTCCTTACATTAGCAGGCTCTCCTCTTGGTACCAGAGTTTGTGGGCAAAGCCATACTACGTGTTGTGGTTCTTGTAGCTATATGTTGGGGTTAAATTCCCTGACAGTTCCCAACAATGTTAACAACAAACTCAGCTTCACTGCTGCAAACAAAGTTGGCTATATGCTTCGCCATATAACGAACCAGCTAGCCTTGTGATAACAAAATCTTAACCTTTTGTTTAGTCCACTGAAAATGATCCACATATCAAACGATTAAATACACAGTTATGGAGGAATTGTTTTGGGGAAGCAGTTGCACTATATCCCACTTTTGCTGCCTTTAAGGCACTTAAATCCATAGCCTAGATGAGCATTGTGCATGCGTTACAACTTGACGTGATGGTGAAGCTAACCTAGCGTTCATAGGCTTCGGAAAAACCTTTCTCCGAGTGAAAACATCATCATTCTGCGTCATTCACGTCACGTAATGTGTGAGTCAGAGGTCGGAAACTGGGGCTAGATTTTGCTAACAGAGTTGCCCAGTTAGGGGCTCGTCATCGCTTTAGTCGTCACGTTGTAGTTCGTTTGTAGTCCATGTGGCCTTTCGTGTCCAACAGTTTTAATGTGAACTTGGGAATTTGCCGTTTTTGTCACTTGAAAACTGCATATCTTTGTTTCACGAGCGTCTTACACTATATTTTAAGCAAATACAGTTGTTTGTTTAGGATTAGTGAGTGTATATTTTAACCTTTGTTGTGGCATCCGTGTTTGTCACACATTCCAACGGCAAATCACATGAACACTTGCTGTCGGAAAAACAAAGTAGCCATAGGGGCGGTCCTTGTCATTCCGAAGTGCCCTGAATGCACCATAAATGCCCAAGAAACGTCACGTCATAAAAGTTGTAGGCCTATAACGCAAAAACGTAATGACAGCTTGTTCGTGGTGGTGTAGTGCTGCCTAATTGAAATGGGATAGGCAAGGGTTATCTTATATTCGGCTATTACGTGTGGCACATTTATTGGGCTTTTAGCCTCTTTTAATTTATTTGATGAGGAACTGATAAAGACTGAGCAGCAGAAAAGTCATTGTCGATACATAAATCCTTTATTATTATAATTAGGCTATTGATAGCCTACTATTGCTGTTATTATTATTATTATTCGGATGAGGCAAAGGAATGTAAATCTGAGTCTGAAATGTTGGCTACAAACAGTCTATACTGCTGTAACTGCACTGCTGTTATTAATTGTTTACTTCCGGGAACTATTTGAGGCTTCCATTAGCTGACATTGTTGGAAAAAAATGGAACATTAGCGTCAATGGAGTTGTCGCAACTCTACCTTTATATGGCTCTGTCCAGAGCTATAAGGCTCTGGTGTTGTCATAATTGGTGGCCATGGCAATGGTTATTCTCCTATTCAAGCTTAACAGGGAAGCTACACCAGGCGTGTAACTGAAGTGTTCCGTTCGCGTTGCGTCTGTTGCAACAATTAGCTTCCACTATAATCAATGGAAGTAGCTACACCAGACATAATAGTGGCGTGTACATTTAAAAAAAAAAAAGACCAGTCTTGCGTAAAATGGATTTTACGCGTCGCGAACGGAACGCTTCAGTTACGCGACCGGTGTAGAGCCCTGTAAGAGTTCTTCTCAGAAATCTGTGTATATTATATAAAGGTAAACAGAAAAGCTTATGAATTTTAATGTATGTTTTATACATGTTTATATATTATTTGTGTGTATTTGATCCTTTACTCTTTATGAAGTGTGTAGTCAAACTAACTTCAGTTCAACCTTTGTGAGTCCTCATGTCTGACTCAAAAACCCTCTCCATGTCTCACTTTCAGCCTTGAGTCTTTCCGTCTGACCTTTGCACCCGCTGTACCTTCAGGCATTGACCACCTGCCTGCCCTAACTTGGCCCTCAGTCTTGGCTCTCCTCACATGTACCTTTCACCCTCTCCCCTTTTGGCTTTCAACTTTTCAGCTCTCTCTCCTGGCACCTTTTTATACCTTTCACTGCTGGTGTTTTTACCACGAACTCACCTCCACCTCATATCCCTGTCATATCCAACACTTATGTCTAGTGGTACTCTTTGCAACCCTATGCTTTAACTCTCTGCGGTAAATACTCAGATCAGAATGATTCTTATGCCATCCCCTCCCCTTACTCCCCATTATGTACTATACTTACATACTCACCTCTTGGTTTACAAATGCACACATTGTGTTCTATTGAAACAGTGGTGGGGCTATCATTGGATAAACAGTTTGGTATCCACTTATCCTCATGTCTAAAGGTCATGATACACATTAAAACTTTTGCATGTTGTTGGGGCTCTAGGCAACAACTTTTATCTGGAGCTTTTAATCACCAGTAAGCAATTTTTCCTAATTATCCCATCCAAACACAAGGACCTTGTGGCCACATTGCTCAAAAGGTTGCCTCATGTATCACCACCTTGCCCTTTAAGGTACATGGGGCAACTTTTAGAGCAATTTTGCTGGGCATAACTGGTTCCATGTCTTCTGCTTGGATGATTATCATTTATGAAAAGTTGCCTTCTAATGACTTAAGTTCTCCAAAAAAGGTTGCCCTATAATGAAGGGCCTATATCAATGGGAATGTGCCAAAACAACAGTACTCAGGAGCACTGCCCAGCAATATTCTGGAAAAAGTTGCCCCATGTATAATCTCCTGAACATTCACTTTTGCATTAACCCTCTCACCCCCTGACCTCTCCACCCCACACACCAGTTGACAACCATCACCCCCTTCACGTCCGACCCCTCTCACCTGCTGGCTTCATGTAGTAGGCCTCGATGTCCGCCATGTCGGTGTGAAGCGCACAGTCCAGGTATCCGAGGATGACCTTGCGGCTGTAGTAGTAGCGCGCCCCCATCAGGAGGAACGGGGTGCAGCAGGTCAGCGCGAGAGAATCGGTCACCATGTAGCACATGACTGAGGAGACAAGGGAGAGAAGTGAGCGATACCTGTCAGGAAAGAGAAACCATACCTTTATTTCGGGGAGGGAAGAGCATTGTCCACACAACACAGTATGTTATCTATATATTATAATAATGTTATTTCCTTCTTCCTCTACACTTAGGAACTTTTAGGGGCAAACACTTACTAGTTGTATTTAAACCTGTAAGAACATTTCATGAGGTGGGAAAAAGAAAACATAATTAGAGAACAAGACACATATGGCAGTTTATTTGAGGACAAACGCTGTGTTTAGCCTACGACATAGGAGCTGATGAAGTTTGGAGCGTGAGACAGCAGTGCAGCCTGCAGGGATGGGATTCCATTACTGCCTGCATGAGCCGTTTTCACTCTTTTTATACACACGGGGGCGCGTCAGAGCGCAAGGGAGCATGCATTGCTTGGGTTACCATGGCATGCAATATTCGCACTCCGCTGCACCACGATGTGGCATGTGCATTGTAAACACAGCCCATAAAATCACTCACCATTCTCAGCGACATCAACCTCACGACTGTAGTTTGCCAGCGTTTTAAAAGCGTTTAGTTAATCTTTGATGATACATGCCTGGCAGTTGCTGGAGGACTGTGCGACGTGTCTGGATAACTCGCTGGAGGCGTCATGATGGTTAAAGTTACCGGTACCTAGGTTTTTGAATTATGTTGCGATATTAAAGTAATAGGTCGATAAAGATCTGCTCTTTGGTGATTCCAACCAGGATAATGTAGCGCATTATGTACCGACTGACCCTTCGTGGGCGTTAATTGAGCGCCTAGTGTGCATGATATGAGGAGGGGGGTATCTACTCAAACAAAGCCGGGGTGCATGAACTGGTCTTCACTCGGTTTCAGAAACTATATGGATCTGTTTTCCAGTGTGCAGTAGTCTCTATTATCAGTTTTTGTGTATCGCTTTTCTGAGAGTGAAAGACACGTATAAGAGAGAGGGAGGAATTTCATTTTTCGAGGCATACGCACACTCATGGGGGAGGGAGCACGTTTCAACCCCCTCTCCCCACACACACACTCACACTAATATTCATTCATTCTTGCATGAGTCAAGACGGTAGTCTACGCAAGCACTTACCGGCACAGCCAAGCACACACGCACACTGACGGCCTACCGGCAAAATCTGTCTGCACGGGAGTAGGCTATGATGTTGGCATCATCGATGGGTCTAACCCCACAATGCAACTATGACAATTCAGTCAGTCATCCGAACCGGTTGCTCGTCTGTGCGAACCGCCTAAATGGATGCAGATGTTGCGACAAAAAAACCCGAATCCATTGGCTTTACGCCTTATTGCTATATTTTAATGACACGATATCGGAATGATAAGGCACATCTGTTTCCACTACAAACTGACCAGCACCAGTCAGGTGCAGTCTGACTTACGAGTGAGCATCGCGTAGAGAAACTGGGTTTGATTCTGGTGCCGTAGCCCTCTGAAGGCCGTATTCGGGATCCGCTCCATGATACCCTCGCAGAAGATGCGCCTCACTTCGCCGTGGTCGGCACGCTCGAACTCCCGAATGAACACTGCATCTCCCCGCGGCTCCTTGCTCTCCAGTGCGCTGGTAGCCGGCGCGGGCGTGGAAGTCCACATTTGTGAGGAGGAAACAATGATTGAATCTTTTTTGGTCCCGGGTATGGCATCATGCTCATCCGCAACTATTTTAGTCTCGCAAACCATTTTAGGAGACGAACAATGCATGCAAATGGCCTCAAATAAACTGGGTAAGCGAGAAATAAAATAAACAAAAGGGTGATGGATGATGCTTTTTTGTTGTTATGGAAAGGGGGGAAAGGGCAGATGCTCTGCTGCAACCCTGAGCTCTGCTCGCGACCAAGACTTGCTGGTGAAATTTAAACCGTATATAAATGTGCGGTGCGGGCCGCATTCAGATTCTGGGGTTGGGCTCGATGCTGCAATCTACAGATTGGCCAGTGCTCCACACCACGTGACCGCGAAAGGCGGAGAGGCGCCCACAGAGAAACACCCTGACGTCTCTCTTTTTACCCCCCTCTGTGCCTTTCTCTTTCACATAGGCTATGCCGTTTTTTTCTCTTTTAAAAAAATCGCTCCGCTGTATAGTCAGCCGGCGAAATTCCACACATGTGTGCGTTGGGGGAGGTGTGGCAGCAAGGCGCATGGCGCACAGTGGCTCATGATGGCAGTGTTGCAGTGTTGTGTGGGGAGGGGAATTGGGCTAGACTGTGTACCGGGACCGCTCGTCTCATGTCTGACTGGCTCTCAGGCTCATCTGGCTTCTAATTTGCCCGTGACCTATTCGCAAGCGGTTGATTTGAGGACGGCGTACGGGGCAGAGGAAGCCCCGAGCGGGAATGTCGCGTGTTCACTGATTACAGGATGTCCGGCGCGATAATCTCTCATTGGGGTGACGGGGCTTGGGCTGGGCGAATTGTTGCCTCAAGTGACAGCTTTGCTGCAGTGCAGTCAGTGCCGGGTGAGCCGGCAGGGGTGTTCTCTTACCTAGCCCGCCCTTTCTCTCTATCACTCCCCATCTCTCGCACGCTTCCTCTCTCTATCCCACTCTCTCTATCCTACAACGATGTGTGGGTCCGCCGCTAACCTACTCTCAACACGCCCAATTCTGACGAGTTGTGATGCTTGAGCGCTGATGACCGGGTCCGGGTCCCATTCCAAAAGCCAGAAGACGAGACTGCAGCGAGCCATCGGCACCTGTCAGTATCCCCACCCCATAGGCTGGTGCGCACAACAATGGCTAGTCTGTTTGAAGTTTGTCTCAGAAGTGTCCTGGAGGGTTTGGCCGATCAGCTTACTAACATAGGCTAGTTTACATATGTGACTATGCTTAATATTCAACTGGCATTATGCAATTTAGGATGCTGCATTGCGTGCAATACATGGGTGCATCTTTAGCCAAGGCCATGTGTTGATTTAACGCCGGCGCATTGTACCAGACTAGTTTAGACTGGATCTACTCTCGTCCCCTCCCCCTCGCGAAGGAAGAAGAGAGAAAAAAAAACGTCGACCTGATCGCCCATTTAAAGGAAACCGGAGAACCCTCCACCGCCCCGCAACAGATCGCCCCTGTCCTCCCAAGCAAAGACTTTGCTTCATGCGTGCGTGCGCACTTTATACGCGCGACATCACCTGAGAGCATGTGGTCATTTCTCAACATCAGCACCTGCACCAGGATGGAGCGCCACTGACTCGCGCGCACCCTGACAAGAACCGCCCAGCATATAGTATCATACGGTAGTTCAGTTCAGTTTAAAAGAGAGAGTATATTCTGTTTTAAAGAAGTATAATATAGCCTATTATCGAGATGTCTGCACGTTTTATGTTGTCGTAATCTGATCCAGTTGCGGCTTTCAACAACTACTTCCGTGCTGGCCAGATTACTCGAAAAAGCTGTTTATACGAAATCTAATGCCATGCCTTTTTTCATACAAAGAACTTCTGTGAGATGCGTTGATGATGAATTGACGCCTGTTTGGAGGTTTCTGCAGTGCTAAAGGTGCAGGAAGCATCGCAGCATTCTGCCAACCAAATGTTTAGTTGTGTGCGTGTGCATCTGTGTGAGCAACTGTAGACCTCATCCTCATAACTGCAGGTCAGAAACTTTGTGTTGTATTGTAGTATCAAGGATTACAACCATTTTACAGCGTTATTGATGTATTTGAAATGCGTAGCAAGGGGGGGGGGGGGGGGGGTAGCCACTCCCCAGATTTTTTTTCTGCCATTTATTCATGGTGCTGTTACTTGTAGGGCTTCAACAGATTAAACCTCCATCAGCACATTTATCAATTGAAGGAGTTAATGTCAGTGTGTCTTTTCTGCTTGATTAATTATTATATTCTTATAACTATTCTTCCTGAATGCATTATTCTATGATATATCGTAGTTGGAACATACACACAGACATTTCACCCCAGAGCATCACACACCCTTTACAATGCTTGACATATGGAATCAATCACTCCTCCAGCATTTGGTCATCTTACAAATATTCTTCCTTGTGAGCACCTTAGGTGTGTCTGTTCCTAACAGTTTCTTTAAGTCTTTCTCTGTCAACTGTTTGAGTTCTTTTGTCTTTCTTCTGCAAATCTGTCTAAGGCCAGCATCTTCTCAGTTTACACCGACACTGGTGTTTTGCAGGTACTATTGGACACAGCTGCCAGTTTAAGACCTGTAAGACGTCTTTTTCTCCAACCAGACACTCAAATGTCTGTGTCCTCTTGCTCAGTTGTACTGGGGCCTCTCTCCTCTTACCCCCCTTGCTCCTATTCTGGTAAAGCCAGTTTGAGCTCTACTGTGAAAGGCATAACACGCAGCATTGTATGAGATCCTGAGTTTCTTGGCCATTTCTCACATGGAATAGCTTTCATTTCTCAGGACATGAATAGATTTACATGTTTCAGAAGAAAGTTAATTGTTTCTGGCCATTTTGTGTCATAAAATCGAACGACAATAGCTGATGCTCCAGATACTTAACTCACCTAAACAAGGCCAATTGTATTGCTTCTTAAATCCTGGCAACAGTTTTCAGCCGTGCTAATAAAATTGCAAAAGATCTTTGTAATGATTAGTTAGCCTTTTATAAATGCTTAACTTGAATTGGCAAACACAACATGCCATTGGGACACAAGACACATTTATGTTGATATTGCATTCAAAATATACCATTTCCTGCTAAAAACATTTACAACCGTAACAACCGTACACTGTATTTCTGATTGATTTGGTGTTATTGCAATGGACAAAAATGGTCTAAAAAAGGAAATTTCTGAGTCACCTCAAACTTTTGAACAGTAGTGTAAATAAAATAAAAAGCCCTGTATTTTGTCAGTTAGTCATGCATGTTAAGCTCTCCGGGTGCCCTAGTTCCTCACAGTTATCTCATCTTTGACCTGTGGGTTCCTCAGCAGCGGGGTGGCCTCAAAGGTCAGGCATCGTCACCCTCGAACTTAGCCATGTTGGGTCTGTTGGGTCATGTTGGGTGAAGCTGACCTGAGAGATTATATGTTTTTATGATATGGTGTACCTTCCCAGAACATTCCAAGAATGAGGAGGAATGGCTGTAAAGCAATGTTTAAACCTGTTCCAAAAGGGGTTTTTTTCATGGGAATATCAAATGTTTTGAACATTGTTTCAGCAGGCATAACAAGAAAGGGGTTAAAAGAAAAATCAATTGATGCATGCAGCTTAAATAAAAATATAAATATTCATGTAAATGTAAAACCATTGTAAAATTGCAAGGTCAAGCAAACAAAAGCTTTGAAGCTTAGAGGTAAGTATCGGAAAAGTTTGGCTATTCTTATCACCCTTACCCTCTTGTCAGTTCAAGTTGATTACAGAATACTCAGATTAACTTATTTTTGGTCCCCAATGAAAAGGTACACTCGTTTTCATCCAAAAAAAAAAACTAGAATGTTGAGATTTCTCCTTTAAGGTTAATAGCTTGTCTCTCATGCTTGTCTGCTCTTCCTTTGTAACATGCCATTTATGCTGGTTAGCACATGTTTAGGCTGCTAAAATGACTGTTAACAATGCCAATATTTCTCTCTTTAGGGGTGAAAAGAAACTAGTCTATTTTAATTTATTCAGTTACTGTACATGTACCTTATTGTTTGTTTTCCATAGCTATGTTGCCCAGCACATTTGATATGCTGTGTTCAATTCTTAAATCCTCTTGCACATGGGTGCCGACACTTTCTATCGTTTTCTGCAGGCCAGCTGTAGTGTGCTCAGGTGTGTGTATTGACCAGAGGTATGTGTGTGATGGGACAGCACAGTCTCAGCTTCAAGGCCACTTTACCTGGATCCATCTCTGTAATGACTAGAATGCTGCATTCTACAGGGCCTCTTGTATGATGGAGAGAAAGACTGTCCTGGTGGTACTGACAAGGGTGGCTGTGGTGAGTCCTCTAGTCCACTGAAAGGTACCAACACTTTAGCTAACATTGGTGACCATATCAATTATCGCCAGTTATCTGCCATCTAGTCTGGAATAGTTGATGATGGCTTTGGCTCACTGATGGTGCATGTTTGTCAAACAGACCCAATGCATTTAATTGCAGATTCACAGCAATATATTTCATGTCTTTCTCTTTCTCTCTGTCTCTCTGTTTGTGGGTGTCTGGGTGTGTGTGCTTGGACTGACAGGATTTCTGTGAAGACCTTTGATGCCATCAGCAGAGCAGAGCAGGTTGTATCATTTGCAAAGAGAGAGTGTGTGTGTGTGTGTGAACAACTGTTTTGAATTGGCAGATTTAATAGAAAAGACTAATTTGTTGTAATATTTTTTCAATACTCTAGAAATCTATCTTTTTACACATATACATTCTTCTTTACACATCAGATACATCTGAAATACGACAAATACTGATAATATGATGTGATACTGATATAGTTAACAATGTCCCAGAATTGTAATCGCTTAAATAGTGTTGAAAGAATGCTTCCCTCAGTATAAGGCTATGATAATTAGGAAGAGAAATCTAACAATGAACAAACAGAAAGAGAAATTTGTGTGAGAGATAATGTGTTTGTGTGTGTGTGTGTGTGTGTGTGTGTGTGTGTGTGTGTGTGTGTGTGTGTGTCCATCTCTCTCTGTGTGTGTATGTGTGTGGCAAAGGTATGCAGGAGCATAGAGGTCATTTCCAGCTCAGTTCATGCTGACATGATCACTCACTATTGAGCTGTTGTAGATGCAAGTATTCTTATGTGTGTATTTGTGTGTGTGTATGTGTATATGTGAGTGTCCGAGCGGATGAAAAGACTCAGGCATTGAAACTAAATTTGGAGTAATTCCTCTTATTTTTATTTGTAAGCTACCGGCAGGTTTAGGAGACAAAACAATACAAATACAGAATAAACAAAAACACTGATAAAAGACAGAAAACAAACATGGGAAAATGGCCACCATGACTAGGCCCTGCAGAATAACAATCTCGACACCTACGACCTCTCATGACAAAGGCGAACCTTGAATGAAGCGTTCGTCAACATTTTATAACATTATTATGGTCACAATCAAAACACACAATTGAACACAAATCACAAATCAGTCATCACATTGACACGATCTTAGAACCCCTACACTGTATAAGCGCATCACACTACTTCCTAACTTTAATGTGAAGACAAGACACCAACAATGCGTTGCAATCCCAAAATAACACAAAGAAAAATCGTCCCAAACACCCCTGCCTAAATGAGCACTTCCCTTACGGGTGCCCATCCCGACCATTTAAATGAGGCCCACCTCCTACACCCTGGAAGACTGGCATGCAACAGGTAAGGTAAACATTAATTTGCAAATTACAAAGTCCAACATACAAACACAGTTGAAGCGATCCCACTAAGATGTAAAATGTGCACACAAGAAATCCTCCAACTGCCCTGACGTTATGCTTCACACAACTGACCATTTACTGTAGCGCTCCTTTTGGACACGGCATGCTCAATGTTCCAACGTTAATTCACAATACATTGCCATTTTCAACATATGCATTTTAGAAACATGTCATTTAATCACCCAGTACCAAATGTCCCGTTTATAACATGTCAATTAATCACCTAGTCCATATCTCTACCAAATGTCCCGTTTATGAAATAAACTCAGGTCCCATTGTTCCTAAACTGGCGGGAATGTGCCCGTCAAAGTGACAGACACGGTGCGCTCTGTCACAACGTTGGTGTGTGTGTTTGTATGTAGGCTATGTGTGTGAGGAGCATAGGTCATAGATCAGTAGAGTAGTGTTGCCTGCATCTTGTCCTCAGTTTTTGTCCTCAGATGCCTGTTGGTGTGTGTGTGTGTGTGTGTGTGAGTGTGAGCATGTTGACAGGCGGGTCACAGTGAAATATTCTGGCTGAAGATGAAT
>NW_027468640.1:35637405-35747405 GCF_046254945.1 Alosa pseudoharengus
AGGCCATAAAAAAGGATGCATAATTAATGCATTATCATCTCCATTAATTGTTAATGAGCCTGCTAGAACTGAACCGCACACACACACACACACACTGAAAGTCCATCTTTCCAGCTCATTTGCAGGGCATACTTGGTAAAAATAAAGCCACCCACAGCTCTATTTTTGAATAAGCACACACACATGCACAGCACACAGACAGACAGATATGGACACCTTTTAGTTGTCCCAAGGTTGTCCTGTTGGCTGAGCCACAACATTTTCACACACTGAAACACCCATGAGAAAAACACTCACACACACATACACACCATGTAATTTGGTATGGTGATGACAGGCTTTTGATATTGACAGCTGTTGTATTTTAGCCAAATCAATGCACCACCCACCCACCCATTGCTGGCTTTGGTTTGGTGTTAGAGTGTATTTCCATTCATCCTTAATACTCCCACCCACCCAGCGCCTGAGGCCAAGGCTGGAGTGGGACACTAAATACTGGGGGATTTCCAGCTCCAGCTTCCCGGTGGGGGACAGGGGTGTTGATGGGAGTGTGACCCCACTTGGCCTGATGCTTATTGTAGGGGGGAAATCCAGGGCTACTTAAATCATGCTGTGGCTGCTTATCTAAAATCTTCAGTAGTCTGTACCCATCTCATACCAGCATGTCAGGTCATCATAGTTGCTGCCATTTATTACCAGGGCTGTGGGGAGGGGCCGAGTGGTTAGAGTGGGGGGCTGCGATTACCCCGATTACCTCTCTCTGACACACACACGGGCGTTAGTGTGCATTAATCAAACATGACACAGCAGTCCTTGTGCCCAGGTGGATTGGACATGCACAAGTTTGGAAGAGAGGATGGTTCCTGTACTCAAAGGAAATGGGATAGCTAAAGGAAAGGGGATTTTTTTTTATTAAAACTATATGTATACATATATTTTTTTCAGTTTCAAAAGTTGATATACATTTTTTACAGGACACCAGTTGAATGATTCACATAAGAAAATTTACCATCAATTCCACCATTTCATTTTAGAGAGTACAAGATAGTTCAATGCCAGTATCTGTTGTCTTGGAATACCATGATACACAAATGCCAAGCGTTATTTTTTATGAAACGTACAATGGAGAAAAGGGTAGTTAAGCAACAGATGAGAGAGGGAGAGAATATGTAAAGGGGAAACCGCAGGTCGACCAAGTTCCTTCAAGCCCCCACCCTCATACCACAACGTGGCCCACAGCAGGATGTCAGCACAAATGGATCTGGGAGCGGTTGAGTCTCCCTCTCTCTCCCTCTCTCTCTCTCCCTCTCTCTCTCTCTCTCTCTGTCTCTCTGTGTGGCAGGGGATGTGGCCTCCCATCTCTTTGCATAATGTCCGCTGAGGGCAGCTGGATGTGCTTGGAGGGGGTCAGAAGGCACTGCAGCAAGGGCAAATATGGCAGGAAGGTCAGTTATTGCATAAACATGTTTGTGTGTGTGTGTGTGTAACATGTCTAAAGTTCTCTTCAGACTGTCTAGACAGAGTATCTCAGCAGAAGCGACACTACTGTCACGACGCATCATAGTGTTCCAAGGTGTCGGGGCTTTGTGTGTACTAGTAGGGTGTGTGTGTGTGTGTGTGTGAAGAGTAAGGGCCCTTCTAAGGAAATAAAACTGTGAGGCGTTGCTGAGGAATGCAAAGGGCAGAACTACAGCATCTATAGGAACCATAAGTAGTTCCTCTGCAATGTCTCTTTCTCCCTCTCGCTCACTCTGTGTCTGGTCTTATATGTTGGTCCTATTCATTCCACTCTAAAATGATGTAGGTAGGAGCCAAGTTGTTGAGACATGGCACCTTTAGTGTATATGCCTATCAAGCCTTAAGCAGCAGATGGATTCTATCTAATGACCACTGAACCCTACAAGATAATAACGATTACATTAACTTTGCTCAGTCACTTAATGCAGTTGGTTGGTGAACATTCTGACTAAATTTACAGGCCTCCTTCCTATAGGCTACCCGTCAGTGGTCTGACTAGAGGCTGGTCATAAGACTGATGTGGGTCACATTTTTGTTGTGCTGTTTTGGCAGTTCACAACACATGTGGTTTAGTCTCTTCTGAAAACACCCACAAAACGAACACTGTACACAAGACACAGCATGAAGAGACGAGCACACACAGCTTTAAGACTTTAAGGCCAAAAGAACAGATAACAGAGAGTTAAGGTGAAGATGAGAAGCAACATCAAGAGAGCCTCAACAGAGCAATAGCCCAATCTATGACTCTAAGAAAGTGTTAGAGAAAGAGAGAGAGAGAGACATCTTTCTGAGACATTTTAGAAAGATCATATAGCCCAGGCCTATAAGAATGAGTCTCAGTCCCTTGGTGAACAATCCTAGTCTAAGGTGAGGTACTGTCACAGATTAGGCCTACTGAAATATTTGATAGTCCTACATATTGAAAACTGATGGAGAGGATGGTTGAACTTGTTACATAACTTAAGTAGCCTAATGAAACAGCTGAGTTGCAGTGAGCCTATGCCACAAGCAACCTCTTAACAGATTGTTGCCTACATAGTCTAAATAAACCGTATACAGTGAAACTATGAAAAACTGTGATAAAACTTGTGACATAATACCATTTACAATCTCTGTTGCTAATGCCTTTGGTTTGAAATGACTCAACATAGGCTAGTTTACATTTATAATGATAAGAATAAGGGATGCAATGGAATGAAAACAGTTAGTCACACTCTTCTGTGTTGTGTTAAAGCCCGTTCAACATCGCGTGTGTGAAGGGGGGGGGGGGGTTGGTTGTATAACGGGTGCGTTTAAGCACCAGTGTCTGCACAAACTTGCTGTCGCTGCAGCGCGGTGCTGCGCTGCGCTGAGAAGCCATGGAGATACTGCATCACTGCGACACTCTGGCCGCTGCCCTGTCTGCGAGCTCCCCCTTGTGGCTGATTAGAGAGGTGCGATCTCTTCGAGATGTACTTGCACAATCAAGATGAGCGTCACGTGTTATATAAATAAAGACCAGACGGTAGACCGATGGATTAACTGTTGCTAGCAGTACATACCGTCAGCAGTTTAAATTGGAGAACTGGATTTCAATATTAGATGTGGCAAAAATGTCAAGAGAATGATGATTGAAGGACTAGCCTAGTGCATAGGCCGCTCGATCAACTCTTTTTTTCAGCAAGTCTCACAAGTTTGACCTTCTTGACTAGGCCTATGCTTTAAAGTAGGCCTAAATGATTGCAAGTTAGTCACTCAAAGATTACTGTAGCCTACACTTATTGACAGCACTAGTATAATACAAACGATCAAATTTTCTTTTTTACTCTTAAATAATTGCGTCATTATTTGTGTGACTTTTTGTGTAGTCTAGGCCTATATCTTTATGTTTATGGAATTTAGCCGACACTTTTCTCCAAAGTGACATACAAAATACAATATAAGAATAGCCTATAATAGTTAAAAACAACAGTAAATCGTTTTTAAAAGTATCTTGTTGATATGAAGGACAGACACAAGAAAATGTTAAACCAGCAGTAATGGTGTCTGTCATTCAGATCAACAAGATTCTCTTTCAAAGAACAGAATTTGCAATCATGCAGGCAAAGATTTATAAATGTTATGTACCACTGTAAAGGTTCAGTTCTTACATAGCACAGGGTGAACTGGGATTTTTGTTCACTATTTCTTGATTTTGTGTAGTTGGCTGGATGAGCACAGTTCAGGTAAAGCAACAAAGAAGTGTGTCAAAAAATACGGACTGGAGGTCCGGACGGAACTAAAGAGAGAACTGGAGGCTTTTGGAGTTAACGTTGATGAAAACACAGAAATAAAAATAGAAATAAAATCATAAAGAAGACCAAAAAGGAACTACAAATGCTCCTAATACAGGAGCTGAAGCAGGTCGAGCACAGTAGAACTGGACTGGAAAAGAGGGCTAAGGAGACGGCAGAAGAATTCACTCTGCCCATGGAGATCCAAAATGTCCAAAATGTTCTTAATGACCTTGACACGTTCTTGGACAAAGAGTTAGAAGAATTGGAAAGAAATTAACAGAGGGAAGATGATAAAGTTTTTGCTGAAAAATCTTTTGGATCGAGTTGCTATAAACAGAGGAGACAGAAAAGAGCTGGAGAGCGCTGAACGGCAGAGGGACAACGATGTGAAAGCTGCTCGACAGTCTCCTGGATAGATAGATAGATAGATAGATAGATAGATAGATAGATAGATAGATACTTTATTGATCCCCAAGGGGAAATTCAAGATCTCAGTAGCGTACAGACATCACACACAACATGCACTTGGAACCGGAGGGTTGCTGGTTCGAACCCCGACCAGTAGGAAGTGCCCTTGAGCAAGGCACCTAACCCCTGCTTCCCGAGCGCCGATGTTGTTGCAGGCAGCTCACTGCGCCGGGATTAGTGTGTGCTTCACCTCACTGTGTGTACACTATGTGCTGAGTGTATCTCACTTATTCACGGATAATGATAAATGCAGAGACCAAATTTCCCTCACGGGATCAAAAGAGTATATATATACTTATACTTAAACTCCACTGCACAATAGAGACAGTAGAAAATTAAAAAAATATTAAATATACTAAAAAAACTAAATCAAACATCCACATAGTGTGCTTAAGGATGATCAAGCATGAGGCGCTTGCAGTGATAGGGCAGGGACTGAGCCTGTAGTTCTGTATGCATGGTAAGGTGCTCTATGAGAGTGAGTCATGGTGATGGTGCAAATAAGTAAGTGCAACAGTGCAAGAATAAAGTCTAGAGACCAGCATAAAATAAATATGGACATATAAGAGAATAATGTAGACAAGTAATATAAAAACTATCAGTGCAAGAATAGGTTGAAGTAATAGGGTTACAGCCATTGGTCAAGTATTAAGTACGGCCACAATCCAGGCGAGGATTGGGAGGGAGGGAAGGGATATGCATATGAGCTATGTAAACAGTGTATAGTAAAACAGTAAGCTAGTGGACAGTACGTACACAAACATGGAGAAGGTGAAGATGCAGACAGACTATGCAGAGAATCTATCTCTCCTCTACCCTTAAGTGAAGCATTGAACAGTTCAATGGCCCTGGGGACAAATGACTTCCTCAGTCTGTCAGTTGTGCATGACAGTGAGCGAAGTCTCCAACTGATCAAGCTCTTCTGCTTTGTAATAGTGCTGTGGAGTGGATGACATTCTCAGGAAGTACAGCCTGATCTGCCCTTTCTTGCAGAGTGCTGACCAGTCCAGTTTATTGTCCAGGTGTAAGTCCAGATACTTGTAGGTGTTTACCACCTCCCCATTGACCCCATCAATGGAGACTGGTAGCAGAGCGGGCTCGTGGACTTGACTCTGGCTGAGTAGAAGACTCCTGCTCCCATTGGGTGTAAGAAGTAGCCTAGCCTGCATCACCAGAACCGACTTGAGCTCAGAGCAATAACTGGGCTATGTAAAAACTGAACTCACATTTAAAACATCAAAATGGTTCAGCATTGAATTTTAATCAAGTCAAGTCACTTTTATTTATATAGCACGTTTAAATACAACAGGAGTTGACCCAAAGTGCTTTACATGGCAAAAGAGAGGTTGGGCAAGACAGTTAATACATAGAAAGGGGCCAGGAATACACAGGTCTGATGCATAAAATGCAGGTAATGCATAAAATGAGTAAGAAGGAAAACAAGGAGTAGTACAGTATTACTGGAGTAGAATTAAGAAGTAGTAGGCCTACAATTTCAACAAGGATTTGATCAATAAATAGGTAAAATTAAATATAAATATGATATAAAGTAGGAAAATAGAGTAAAACAGGTAAAATAGAGTAAGAGGAAAATAAAAGTAGTAGAAATTCAAACAAAGTTAAAAGCAATGAATAATTAAAATTAAATAAAAAGAAAGAGGTAGATAAAATAAAGTAAAACAGTTAAAAAAGAGTGAGCAGTGGGGAATGGAGGGGGGCGGGTGTTAAGGATTAATCAAATGTTCCCCCATTATGTTGAGCTTCAGAAGGACTGAAAGACCAAGGAGAAAAGGAGAGTGTTGAGGTCAGAGGCTGGAGGCAGGAAGGAGGAGGCCGTCTCTGGAGTGCCACAGAGAATTACAAAGGCTCCGTCCCCTTTTCAGGTGGCAAGGAACAGCACGCACCCACCTACCCACATACAGTAAACACGCACGGACGCAGACACACACGCACAGTACACACAGGCATGCACACAATCAAACACACGCACACACACATAAACACACGCTCACTCACGCACATAAAAAACTCTCTCACACACACACACACCCCATTAACCCCACACACGCACTCACAAGCGAACACACACACACACAGAAGCACACATATACACAAAAACACACATTATGCAGACATTCATTTAGATACACAGAATTGCAAGAGTAGGGGATGGAATAGGAGATGGAGATAAATTGACAATCGTGAATTGACAAAAAAGAGAATGTGCAGGTCATATTTTGTACCGCTTTGCGGTAGGCCTAGGTTACATCTAGTTTCAGAAAGTTTAATCCATAGGCCTACTTTTTCAAAACTGCAGCCAAAATCTATGCTTTTGGTCAACATATCTTGCACAATAGTTGCAGAGATCTAAGTTAGAACACCTTTGTCATAAGAGTCGTGTATGGTCGTGATCACTAATTGTACTGAACCGACGATAGTAGCCTACAGCTGTGGTAGCCTAGGTCAGCGTTTCTCAAACTGTGGGTCGCGACCCACTACTGGGTCGCGGAGACATGCCAGGTGGGGCGCGAACTGACGTGAAAAACAGGAGTTTTTTTTTATTTATTTTTTATCTGTAGCCTGGGCCCAGGTAGCACCCGATGCGCAATGGACGCACTGTGATATTCACAGGGAAGCGCTCGTGTCAAGGCAGCTTAGTTAGTCCCGACCTACATGATATTTTGAACGTTGTTGTGAGAGTGGTGAATTTCATCAAAACCCGGCCCTTAAAAGCGCGTCTATTCTCCACACTTTGCGAAGAGATGGTAGCTGACCAAAAGGCTGTACTGTTTCACAGCGAGGCAAGGTGGCTTTCCCGAGGTAAAGTGCTGTCGCGCGTGTTTGAGCTCTGAGTCGCCTCTTCTTGGAGGAAGAGCGCATGTTTGAATCTGCAAGCACGTTCATTAATGAACATTTCTTGACGAAGCTGGCCTATCTTAGCGATATATTTGATATATCTTAGCGATACATTTGAGTTAAATGTCCAGTTACAAGGCAAAGACAAGCACCTACCTCACCTAGCAAATAAGATTACTGCATTCACCAAAAAAACTTGAGTATGGGACAGGCGCCTCGATCGCGACAGTATTATGAGATCATGAGATTATGATTATTATTTGAGATTTCTGAGCGAAATCGCTGAAACGTCTGATTGGGAGGCACTCTTGTGCAGTGGCGGTTTTAGGTACGGGCGAACCGGGCGGTCGCCCGGGGCGGCATCTTGTAGGGGGCGGCACGAGCGCTTAAATAATAATAAACGTCGCAAAACGATTTTCTATTATCCATCACTTGTGTGAGGAATTAGGGAATTGGCGCCCCTGTTGCTCAGAAGGTAGGCCTACTGCACTGCACTGTGCAGAGGAAGGGGCGAAGGGAGGGGTTTGCGGGGGACAGTTCACCTCTGGGTCTCCTTAATGAAACGGGAAAGGGGGGATGAATGGGGATCCACTGTATAGTAGCCTACAACAGTCTATTAGTGGGCTAAAATCAGTCACACCTTGATTTTCTTCCAAACAACGCACATCTCATAATGTTATGAATGCAGACCTATGATTCCTGCACATTTAATTAACTGTGTGAAATGGCTAATAAAAATAGGTGACAAAACGATTAAGAGGTCACCCAGGTGAATTGGTTTGGTCTTGACTGTGGTCGCGAGTGGATCATGGGAATTTGTGGATTGTTGTCGACTGTCGAGTGCCAAACACGATGGACAGAAAGCGGTCAAAGCCATCAGGTGCCCAGTTCCGAAAAAAAAGAAAAGTAGAAGAGGAGAAACGAGCAAAGGATAAAGGTATGTAATGTCCTAATAATAACAGTATCATGTCATGAGTGAAGGGCTAACGTCAATGTTAATTGATAGGGCCTGCCTAGTATAACTTTTACGTTTGTTAGCCATCTTGCAATGTATGCTTAGCCTATAAAATAATAATTCGGTTTTAACAAACACAACAACTAATTTCACCATGAGATGGATTATGCTTTGCAACAAAACGGTCAAAACCTCAAAAGTTCTGATTATTTATTTCCATCATTTTGGTTAACGTTGCTGTTTAGACAACGCAATTTTCATGTAACAAGGTAGGTAATGTCTCAATAAAAAAATGACTGTTTGAAAAAAAAAGAAGATTTTTTTGTTGTTGGGGGGGGGGGGGGGGGGGCCCCACCACATCCCTGCAAAGTTTATTTCAAAAATATTTCCCAACCAGCAGTGCTCAGTATGACTGGATTATGGATCGATCCATTTAATGCAGCATGTTGGCATTTTATTGAATATATTGTACAATGCTGTATAATGGCCTATGCTTCCTAATATGTTGCTGGAAAACAGAAATATGTGTGTTATGTATTTATTTATTATTATATCTGCAGCACCAGCTGACTCTGTTGAAGAGGATATTTTTAGAACTTGTCATTATTTCAATAAATTTGAAAATTTTAAGCTTGACCTCACTTTCTTAGAGCGATGAGCGACAGGTGGGGCTCGAGAATGCCCCCTCAAAGTGGGGAATGAAAGAAAAAGTTTGAGAACCACTGATATAGTTTGTTAACTACCACAGTCACGAGTTGGGTCGCGATAGTCTGTCATTTTTAAAAAGTGGGTCCCCAGCAAAAAAGTTTGAGAAACACTGGCCTAGGTAAACAGATGTTGCGTTTGACTGTTGATTTTCTTTTTTCATTCGTAGGAAGCCAATCAGAGAGCAGAGGCTCGGTGAACGCTGGAGTTTTCAGCCAATCAGCGAAGCGACAGGGCGTGACCGGCGGTCTGCTAACTTTCCTTGTTGATGCATGCATTTGAAGTGTCGGCTGTAGATAGTGCTATCATTTCATGGAAAACGACGCAAGGTACTGCTTCTCTTCAACGTTACGATACTTATTGCTACGTTTGCTACTTATTCAAGAGGTCTTGGGTGTGAAATGGATTAGAAATGTTAAGTAATGTGCAGTTACTCGAGCTGGACTCCATTGCTATAAGACAAAGTATTGTGGCGGGCGCCAAATCGTTAGCACCTGAGTCCTTGCTTGCTGGGTATTGTTAACGTTACTTTATGCGTTTTCTAACGTTATCCAGATCAAAAGCCTGACAATAATAACGTTACATTTCTACATTCGTTGCTTTCATGAAAGTGTGCATGGGTTGATAGACTGTATAGTCTATGGTCCAGGTGGTAACGTCAATGTACGTGAATTTGATACGTGAATCTATGATCAGGATCAAGAGTAGGCTAGATTGTGGTTAGGAGGACGGGTAACATACAAACGCAGAGATAGACATGTGGAAGAGGATTTTTGAATACAAATTGGGATCTCCGCAATCTTGTTGTTATTGAAGCTAACTCTAAATCAGGTAGTGGTTTTCGGCTTGCTGTATGCACTGCAAGTGTACTGACAGTCCAGATAGTGGTTTCTTCACCATCAATAGCCTGGATATCTTGTTGCTCTCTTGTCAGTGTATCCAAGCAGAGAACCATGGTTCAAGCCAAAGTATGGATCCTCCGCAAGCACTTCGACGGCTTCCCTAAAGAAAGCGACTTGGAGCTAAAAGTGGAGCAGCTGCCTGAACCCAGAGATGGAGGTGAGTGCTACTGTAATAGACTGCCAATAAACTCGCCTCACAGCAATAGGTCTGTGTGTAATTGGGGTTTCCTTTGCAGAGATTCTCTTGGAGGCTGTTTTTCTCAGTGTGGATCCTTACATGAGGTAAGGTTGTCAGTATTTTCGCATCAACCATTGTGTAGTAGATGCAGGGAGGTGACATGCATTGCACTGATATTATTTTGACTTTTTTACAGGTAGTGCTTTAAGAGAATGCCCATAGTGTGGACACACTTGTTCATTTTGTTCTTCTATGAGACATAGAAATGGTGTTTTTATGGCTATTTTGTGTGTAATAAGCAATCTATTTTTGAAATGAGAGATGCAAGATGTGTATGACCAGGTATGGACTGAAGGGAAAGGAAGAAAAGGGATAGAAAGAGGTGGTATAAACTCTCTGTCTGTCTGTCTCTTTCTTCAGGCCTTTCAGTCGCGTGCGGATGAAGGAGGGAGATGTGATGATTGGAACTCAAGTGGCCAAGTAGGAAACACACACACGCACACACACGCACAAATCCTGAGCCGAGTGTTTCTTGTTTTCAGTATGTTGATGGGTCAGAATTCAAACGAGCATCTGTGTGTCATTACCAGCCCCGACGTCACAGAGTTGAGTTTGTTTGGCAGTGAGATCAGAGTGGTTCTGCCGGTCAGTCACACCCCAGTGGAGTGTGGTTGATGTGCGGTAACTAAGATGTTGCAGTTGTTTATTTGTGACAAAAGAAAAGGGAAAAACATTTCTCAGAACCTCCCACATACCTGCAGTTTCTTGGGGAATTCACTGGGTGGGTGGAACTTCAAAACGATGCCATATGCTGTTGATGGTGCTCCTTTAAAGGTGCCATGTGTAAGAATTGAGGTAAAAATATCCAAAAAATGAGCTACACGCATCAAAAGAATGAGAAGAAATAAGGGTGATGATGTTATTAAAAAAAAACAAGGTATAGTACTGCAGAGATATCAACCTGAATTAGCATGCTAAATTACTAGCCACAGCCCGACAGTTGTCATAATACCAGTTTCGGCCATGGGAGGCGGTATGCAGGCAACATAACCGCCAGCCAAACTGCAATACTGTTACTCAAGGGTAGACCAACTCACTTTCTGGAGGTATACTGCCCCCATCTTTTATGGAATGTGGAGTATGAATTGATTTTTTGGCGGACATTACACATGGCACCTTTAATGAACTGAAGCTTTTGAGCCCTATCTGCCCAGGCCCTACGTCCTATTTGTTAGAGAAGATGTCAACACCATATTTCATGTAATACTGCCATTGTAAGATTGGAAAAAAAGACACAGTGTTTTTGTAATTTGTGGCAAACTGACGAACAAATGATCAACATATGTTCATCAGCTCAAAAGAAGCAGAACTCGCTGAGATTGTGACTGGTATTTTGCACTATAGAGTTCATAAAACACTTTGTACGGCCCAATGAACAGTTCCAGCTCAGCCATACTAGATGATCTTTCTGTCTTTTCCTTTCTAAACTCAGCTAAACTGCTTTAGTTCAACTCCTCATTGTCAGGATCATACAGTCGAGCCAATGAAAAATGCATTAGCTCTAGAGTCTAGAGCTCGGATTCTATTCACTATGTATGTCACAGGCTGTCTTTGACCACCTCTCTGTCTCTTAAGCTTATTGAGTATCTAATGACTGGGTAGAAGAAGGTTAAAGATTTGTTTCAGACACTCTTGTATGAATAACATAGCTTGTTTAGGACAGAGCTGGCTGTAAGAGCAGATCATATTCTCAGTTCCACCCTCTTTTTGAATTTCCTCATGGGGATCAATAAAGTGTCTGTCTGTCTGTCTGATCTGATCTGATCTGATCTGATCTTGTTGTGTCCTTCAGCTACTGCTCTTCGCTTGTCCTGTCATTTGATCTCATTCAAAATATGTGTGTCGTATGTAGTAATGCGGTCGTCTCTGCCTTTTGTGTAGGGTGGTGCAGAGCAGGAATCCCTCATTCCCGGTGGACTCTCACGTGGTCAGTCGATCGGGCTGGAGAACCCACACTGTGTCCGATGGCACGGGCGTCAAACTCCTGCTCTCCGATTGGCCAGCTGATGTGCCACTCTCTCTGGCACTGGGTGCCATTGGTATGCCTGGGTAAGACTGGCATAAAACAAACAAGATTATTTGTTGGGGGGGGGCTTTTGTCTGTAATAGAGATAGAACAGTAGAGAACAAAAGAAACATCTTTTGTTCATCGCACATCAGCACGTGCCTTCACCCAGAACACCTGAAATCGAACTAAATCGGAGCATGCACAGAGCAATGTTTTGAAAATATCTATGTCTGTTCTCACGTTGATTATAGTGGAAGTGTATTGTTGGGGCATACTTTCTGCCAACGTTCCTGTTTTGGTGCATGTTAAAGGTAGCCCAGCTATAATGATCATGAGTCTACAGTCGTCCGCATTAAAAGGGCAGTTCTTTGGATAGTTTGTGAATGATGATGATTGAATCACTTGCACCACGAGCACCTCGTTAAATAGCACTATTCATTACTGAGTTTCCCCTCTTTACCAAGGGAGTAAGGATGTTTTTTTTCAGTGCTTGATTTTGTAATTGAATGTGGTCAGTGCATAAGTAATGCAGTGGATGACACAGAGCCTGGGTACTGCAATGGAAACAATTAGCACTTTATGAGACAAAGCAGGAACTTTCACAATCGTTTAGATCAATTTTTAGGAACCACAGATCTGTGTGTGTGTGTGCCTGTGTGTGTGCGTGTGTTTGTGTGTGACAGAGAGAAATAGAGAGTTCACATATGGCCTGCAGATGTTGCAGCAGAGTTAAATGAACTGTCTGCGATGAAAGATTGCATGAACCTGAGTCAGAGATAAGAGGTCTGTGTTTAGTTTCCTGTCAGGCGTAGAAAAAGCACTGCGCCTTCCTGGCTCTGATGTTGCTCATCAATCAGTGCATATGACCCAGGCAAGCCACCATTAGCACCTGGCAGTGATGGGGCTGTTTATTGTGACTGTATATCGAGTGCTTTGGTATTAGCAAGACTATGATGAATGGAGTTGTGCATAAACAGATGTTAAGTCAACGCTGGGTGGTGCATCCATTTTTAAGTTATTATGTAGGAATTCATTTGTTAGTGTTCTCTTTGGTGGGGGATTTTTTAAAAACTGTATGGCTTTGTGAAATATGAGTGTGCATGTAGTGAATGTGTGTGTCTCAGAAGTGTTCAAAAGAGGAAATGTGAGGATGGTCATGATGACTCGTGTACATGTCACTCACCAGGCTCACTGCCTTATATGGTCTGGAGGAGGTGTGTGAGCTCAAGGCCGGTGAGACGGTATTGGTCAATGCAGCGGCAGGTGCGGTGGGAACGGTGGTGGGGCAGATTGCCAAGCTGAAGGGCTGCCGTGTGATTGGCTCGGCCGGGAGTGACGCCAAGGTGGCCTACCTGCAGGAGCTGGGCTTTGACGTGGCCTTTAACTACAAGACGGTCCCCTCGCTGGAGCAGGCCCTTAGGGAGGCTTCGCCGGAGGGATACGACTGCTTCTTTGAGAATGTGAGTGTGTGTGTGCATGACTCAATAGGGCCGTGTCTGTGTGCTTGTGTGTGTGTGTGTGTGTGTGTGTGTGTGTGCATGACTCTATAGGGCCGAGTCTGTGTGTGTGCTAGTGTCTGTGTGTGTGTATCTGTGAGTGTGCGTGTGTGTATGGCTGTGTGGGTGTAAGCTTCAACAAACCAGATGTCAGTGGAAACCACCACAGTTTGGTTTGGAATGTAAATTGAGGTTCCCTTGCTTAATCAGAAACATGGTTGCAAGCCTACTGTGCGTGTGTGTCTGTGTGTGTCTGTGTGTGTCTGTGTGTGTGTGTGTGTGTGTGGTATGCATACCATACCTTTACTGGTCCGTGACAATAACCTCACTGGATTCAATTAGAGTCTGACATTCTAATCCAGCTAAGAACCTCAGTTTATTGCTTAAGAGGCAGGTGTGTGTGTGTTGACTGTGTGTGTGTGTGTGTGTGTGTGTGTGTGTGTGTGTTTTGTAGGTTGGCGGTGCTTTCTCCATTGCGGCCCTTCCCCTGATGAAGCCGATGGGTCGCATCGCTGTGTGTGGAGCCATCTCTACTTACAACGACAGCGCTCCACAGTCAGGTCTGCCTGCTTAATCATTCTCTCTCTCTCTTTCTTTTCTCTCTCTCTCTCTCTCTCTCTCTCTTTCTTTGTCTCTCTCTCTCTAATATACTTTCTCTGTCATGTTTTGCCTCCCTCATCTTCTCCCTCTGTGTGTGTGTGTGTGTGTGTGTGTGTGTGTGTGTGTGTGTGTGTGTGTGTGTGTGTGTGTGTGTGTGTGTGTGTGTGTGTGTGTGTGTGTGTGTGTGTGTGTGTGTGTGTGTGTGTGTGACAGGACCGTTCCCGCACCTGCCGATGATCATGAACCAGATCCGTATGGAGGGCTTCATGGTGGCCCGCTGGGAGCACAAGAATGAGGAGTCGCTGCGTCGCCTGCTCGCCTGGAAACAAGAGGCAAGTCATCTGTCCACTACACCGAGCGCAGGTGTCTGTCCACTACACCGAGCGCAGGCGTCTGTCCACTACACCGAGCGCAGGCGTCTGTCCACTACACCGAGCGCAGGCGTCTGTCCACTACACCGAGCGCAGGCGTCTGTCCACTACACCGAGCGCGGGCGTCTGTCCACTACACCGAGCGCAGTGGTCTGTCCACTACACCGACCGCAGTCGTCTGTCCAGTGGGGTTATCTGTGGCGCAGGGGTAGTCCAGTGCCCAGGGGACCGACCAGTGGGGCATACGCACTGCTCTCACGCCTGGTGTGGCCTGCTCCATTGATTATAGTGGAAGCTAATTGTTGCACCATACGCTCCGCAAACGTCCCAATTCAGTTGGGCTTTCAGTCCAACCCCACGGCAACACCAAGGCCACTATTCATACCAGTTTGAAGAACTGCCGTGGCTATTACTACGTTATAGGAACCATTATTTCACTTCTTAATCTAAGGTCCTTGAGAATGGCAGTGTGCGTTCCATTCAGTCTTAACCGATTGAGGTGTTTCCTGTGTTAAGTGGTGACTGATGGTATGCAGAGTGCCTTGCGGCTGCTCGCCAGCGTGTCAGTCAGGGTTGGCCGTCTCCACAGGATGTTTTGATGGCTCTGTTGTCTGTCACGTCTGACCACAGAGGCTTCACTGAAAGGCTTGTGGGGGAGTTCCGTCTCATTTGCCATCAGGGTGCCTCTGCTTTGGCTGGTGACTGTCTGGCTTAGTTTTAAGGGACAGTGAGGCAGAGGTCAGATTTTAAGGGTATGTTAAGGGAGAGTAAGCCTGCTATTGTTATACGTTCCTGTGTCTGTCTGTCTCTGTGTGTGTGTGCATGCATGTGTGCATGCGTGTGTGTGTGCGTGTGTGTGTGTGTGTGTTTGTGTGTGTGAGTGCACAGTTGGTGTTGAACTTCTTGGCAGGAAACAGGAAAACCTCTTGCACAATTGTCTCAACTGTCTGTCTGACTGTCTCTCACTCACTCACTCTTTTTTGTTCTGCTGCTTCACTAGATTTTATTGATATGTTAACTCAACAAGTAATCAAAACGGTATCTAAACGGTACCCCTTGGGTGTTCTTGAAGAAACATGTTCAGCTGGAATTGTTTGTGACTTGCTTCAAGCCACTTTGATTCCCATTTACGGCGTGCACACACACCGAACGGACCGCTAGTGGAGCAATTCAGTGTATTTGAAAGAAAATGTACTGGATTAGAATCACAGACTGCTCCTTTAACATTGTGACTCTACAGACTGGGTACTAGAGTAAACATCTTTTCATAAATGAGACGAGGAACAAGTTTCTGATCAGCTCACACAGCCAGGGGAGCTAGGAAACCACTAATATGTTCTAGTGTCTTTAGTAAGCACACCCCATGTACATGTAGTAAACACATCTCTCTCCTCTTCTTTCTCTCCACCTCTTCTTTTCCCCTGGCTCCCTGCATCCCCTCTTCTTCTTCACCTCCTCTCTGATTCTGTTTCGTCCCTTGTCCTTTCCTTATATTACTGTCCTTCCACCTCATCTCCTGATATCTGTTTTTTTCTTCCTCCTCTTCCTCATTATGCCACCTTTCTTCTGTCCTCTCTCTCCCCCTCTCTCTCTCTCTCTCTCTCTTTCTTTCACCCTCTCAGGGGAAGTTGAAGTGTCCGGAGCACGTGACCAGTGGCTTTGAGAACATGCCGGCTGCCTTCATGGGCATGCTCCGTGGGGAGAACCTTGGCAAAGCCATCATCAAGGCCTGAGATGCCCCATCCCCGCCACCCAGAGCTCTACCCTACCACTGCCCTGCCTGGGTGACGGAGGGCGTTCACAACCAATCAGAGGCTTTGAAACTTCAGTGCAGCCAAACCTATGTTGGGCCATTTTGACCAATGAAACCTCCCACCACCCTCAGCTGAAGCAGAAGCCCCTCCCATGCTATGTCCCAGCCAGTCACAATCAGCGGAAAGAAGGCCTGTATGTGAAGGCCAGCTGCTGTCTGTGTGCGGGTTGACTATGGTACACCTAGAAGGAACTGGTTTCCATGCCAACCACACACCTCAATTACTGATTTATTATCATCATTGTCCTCATCAACAGTTTGTTTGGTGTGTGTGTATGTGTGTGTGTGTCTGAGAAATACCTTGAAACTGGACTTCCAGTTAGGTGCTGTAGAGGTATTACCCAGTCAAAATGTAAACAAAGACGATGTGTTCTTACTAATGCACTATGAGTTGCAAATGACAAGTGAACAAATAGCCCACCATTTTCAAATATCCACATCATACTAAGCAAATACTAAACTCAGCTCTCAAACAACGTGCTTTGCAAAAGCAAATACAGTAATGCTTAGTGGTGGAACAATGTCAGAAGTATTGCGATGCTCCCATAAGTCGCACGATTCACAAATGCTAAGTATTTTCTATTTGTAGAGGCTGCATGTCTTTGACAACTGTTTTGCAAAACACATTACATCTGTGTGAGATTTGTGTTTGCATGGTGTCCATATTAAAACAGAGGGGTATATACTATGAAGAGAGATTAGTGGTCTGTTGGGCCAAAAGCCAGAGGTGTGTTCATATTTTGCAACCATGCAGAGGCAAATGTTAATGGCCTGCGTTTTCTTTGAACTTTTATATTTGAACATTTTTGTGTAAATATTTCAAATCAATTAGAAGTGTAAACAAAAATTATGAGCAATAAGGCAGCAATCACCTCATACCACTTGCTTCATTGTACACTCGAGTTACCAGGATTGTAAAACACATCTTGTTTATTTACAGTGCTTTGGCAGGATAATGACTCCGTATCCATGCACATTAACAGTAGATTTCCAGTCGCTTACAACTCGGTGCTGCCATCTTGTGTTGTTTATCTGTATGCCCTTCAGTAACTTGCAGTTCAGTTCAAACAAGTCTTAACTCTCACTTGAAGTAGCATTAATAATGTAACATAAAACATTTTTAGAGTTTTTCTGATTGACCTAAAGTACTGGTAGAGTTTAAGCTGATGCAAATAAGACAAAGTAAGGGAGTGTATTTGTTTCCATTCAGTGAAAAACCTCTGAATGCCCTAGTGGTTCAGAGTGACACTAAAGTACCTCCTGTTTTTTTGGAAAATAAAAAGATTTTTCTGGCTTTTGTAAAATGGTGTTTTTTTGTTTTGTGACTGTTTGAGGTTTGACTTTAACAAATGTCTAATTGTCACTGTTTAGGACAAGTTGTGTGCATGTGTGTGTTAAGAGTGATTAGACTTGACTTGTGTGTGAGGAGGGCAACAATTAACCAATAACATTTATGAATGTGTCAAAATAGAGCAATGACTTTAAATTTGGTCTAAGATAGCTGCATGGAGCTCTTAAGCAGACATAATTGTCCAGTAGGAAAGATTGGCTACTAAATAGATTCTTGGTGTTTTTGTATGTCCAACTCACTCTTTAACTTGAATATAATGTGAAAGTACCTAAATAACTCAGGAGTGCAAATCGGCCATTTTTAAGCTGCTGTTATTTAGACACTCAACCGACCTGCTTTAAAAGTGAAATAGGTAAACGTTGGCCTACATTCCCCCAAATAATACCATAGACATATCTCTAGATGTGTTTTGTGTTGATATTATTGATAAACTATTATATAAATGAGGTTAAAAATAACTTGACATGTAAAATAGAATTAATCTTAAGTAGGCCTGTTTTTTTGTTTTACCTTTACCTACCAGGGATGAAATCACATTGAGACAACACTGACTGAAGGATG
Organism: Alosa pseudoharengus; assembly: GCF_046254945.1. NCBI lineage: Eukaryota > Metazoa > Chordata > Actinopteri > Clupeiformes > Clupeidae > Alosa > Alosa pseudoharengus. Next base: position 35,655,503 of record NW_027468640.1, read on the forward strand.
AGTGGTACAGTTTTAATGAATTTAATTAATACATGTCTTAAAATCGATTAATGAGATGAAGAGCTTTGAAGAGAAGTGTTTCTGCAGCTTGTTACGTGCAGCTGGGGCACTGTAACTAAAAGCTGCCTTGCCATATTCAGATCTTACTGAGGGACCACTGTATAGGTCTACAGTACATTCTCCAAGTAGGAAAGATTGGCTACTTGAGCATATTGTGCCCAGTCTTACTAGTTGTTAAGGATGCAAATTCATCTTATCTTGTACACAAAGATCAACCAGTGCATTTGTCTTTGAGTTGAGTACATGTAACTGGAAAGAGTTATAAATCTCAGTGTAGAAAGATACACAGAATCTAATGACTGCAACACTTATCTTTGAGGTCTTCCACATTGCAAGTGCATAATTAGCATTCACTATGAAGAGGAGATGCTGAATTTGACATCACAGTAACTGAATCATTGTTATCAATGTATTTAATCAAGTAGGCTATTTAAATATGGCCACGGAAGCGTCCACATCGATTGCTCCTTCCAGACGTGCCTGCCTCTTCCGACAGTGCTGCTGCGGCCCCCTCTTTACTGGCTGGCCCCTCCTGGACTACCGTTACACGGCTGCCCGTGTTTCCGCTGCTTCTGCCGCCACCGCCGCCGCTGCCCAGAGTGTCCTTCCTCAGCGGGCCCCCTCTGCATGGGGTAGGCATCCTCCAGGACCACGTAGCTTCAGGAGGTGTAGCTGATGTCCCGCCAGCTCAGCAGGTTTTCAGGGGAATAGCACTGGCCCTTGAGGTAGGCGCGTAGGCTGGAGAAGGGGAGGGCCTTGTCCCACACGTGAATGTCAGTCCCCTGACCTTCGAACCCTGATAGGGTCACCACAGGCGTGCCATAAAATTTCTGCAAGGCAAAGGCAGCTGATATCACCATGACTAATGGTAAATAACAATGCAGACTGCACTGTCTAGAGGAGGGATGAATGATTGCTATAGCGATGTTGGTTGACGGCTAATGAATCACTAAACTCCACCTCCATGTTGCACAGGGTCAACATGGATGTGGAGTGTAGTGATTCACTTAACTGCCTTCAACCAACATCGCTATAGCAATCATTTGATTGTTGTAAAAGTCTGGGGCAATTCCACGGAAAATGGACTTTTTGTCACATCCATAACGCCAGTGAAATGCCTTGGCATTTGTATGATGTGAATGATAACATTAATTTTTTGTGCATTTTTTCTCATGTACATTCTTGCAAATTTCATGTAATCATTAACATCATACCATACAAATAGGGGAATGTTTTCTAGATGACGATAGTGATGATTTGCATCCCCAACAGTGCACCAGTGTGAGAATGTGTATGTGAGTGAGAGAGAAAGTAGTAAGTGTGTGTGGGAGGAGTTTGTGTATGTGTGAGGAAGAGGGACTCTATGAAGTATGTGTGTGTGTGTGTGTGTGTGTGTGTGTGTGTGTGTTTCTCACCTGACTCCTCCACATGCCTTTCCTGACACTCATCTTCCCGTCCTTCCACATCTGGGTCATGCCTGTGGCAGAGTCCCAGGTCGCACACAGGCTGGTCCAGGGCAAGGAACTTTTCACAAACATGGGCACCACTGGCCTGAATAATTTTGATCCGCCTCCTCTCACCCGCAGCTCGTACTTGAAAGGCAAAGCCCTCAGAGTGAAAATGACACTGTTGCTCATCGTCATGGTGAGTATGGTGACAGGTCTATTGTACTGTGACATGGTTTCCGCAATCATGCGGAAACAGACTGTGAACCCGTAGATGTCTTGGTCCTGGGGGGTACCTGGAACACTTTGCATTACCCTTAAATATGCATATATTTTCAACTGTCATCATGGAGCACTGAAAGTGATAGGCCTCATTGGCTATCACTCTCACTGATCAGAGGTAGCCATGGAGTAGAGTGGGGGAAAACGCCCCCCTTAAGGAATATGTGATATTTCTGTGAAACAAAAAGCTAAATATGTGTAGAATTGCTATCTTAGTTTTGAGGGACAATGTCATGAATTATAAACCAAATATGAAAATTGTCCAGAGTTAACAGTTAATATTTCAACAACAACAAAAATTGAGCAAAAGGGGCATTTTGCCCCAGCGGTGGGGTAAAACGCCCCCCCAAGGGTGGGGTAAAATGCCCCCACCCTGTCAAAGCAATGCCCCTCATACATTAATAGCAAAACCAAAAGTAAACAACTAAAGTAAACACAATATATTGTGGAGCAATAAAATATAATTAATAAATGGATTACAAGCTACTATATTTGATCAATATATTGACAATAGCCAACTCTGTTTTAGTGACTGCTGAAAATTAGAACACTTGCCTAAAAATCTATTTTTCTTTTGTTTTCTTGAAGTACAGAGCATGCATCCATTTTATGGTGGGTACTTGTACATCACCATTGTCAACATAGTGCATAGAAATAAAAAAAACAACATTTTGCTTCATCTAGTGATTAGTTTGTGAAATATAGGAGGGGGGGCGTTTTACCCCAAGGGGCGTTTTCCCCCACTCTACCCACGGCCCTGCACCGGAGTGATGGCACAGTCCGGTACAAGTTCAGTTAGCCATGTCTCAGTAAAGCATAGAATGTTACAGTCCCTGATGTCTCTTTGAAACTGTATCCTCGATCTCCATATTCAAGTAGCCTAGGCTATACAAGCAATTATTAATTGAATTCAAAGTATCATTTCAAATTATTCAATAGGCTACATTTAAACTATACAATGCTCAACTGACAGCAGCACCAAACAGTTACTGAATTTGCCTATGTGTAAAGAGCTAAATTACCTAGATTGTAGTAGACGTTAATCACTGTAAGACAACTGAAACAACACAAAATAAATAGGGCTGTTGCTGGAAATATTTAATTCCTGTAGGCTATAGCCTACTACATTGCTGGTACATTTTGGAACATTATAGCTACATTAACTAATTATCTTTAATGTCTTCCAGTAGCCTATCGTATAGGTTACCATATATTAGTTGGCTTGTGCATGAATATGACTTGATGTTTTGTAGCCTACATTTCCGTCAGTCTAGTCTTTTAGCCCATCTTTACCATGATAATTAACCCTTCCAAGATAGAACCCTTTCGACGCTCTACTTTGAGAGACCACCACCACTCATGCCATCGATCAGGGCCGTAGTCACCATAGACTTTGGGGGGGACGTGTCCCCCCCAATATTCAGATGTGACCAAAATGTCCCCCCCAATATTCGGACATACAAAAAAATAAAGAAAAAAACGCTATAGGCTACTACAGGAAACCAACAAGTCCCGCCATCTGAAATGCAATCAAACGTAAATAACACACAAATTAGTGACCTATTCATGGTTTCAGAGAGTACACTGTGAGTGGTTTGTCCTGGAGGTTTTGCGTTTATCGTTTGAGGCGTGCGCTATCAAAAGCTTCCTGCACCCTACTGTGGTGCAGGCTGTCAGTGTCAACAATATCGCAAAAGATACCGGTACAATTCTCACAAAACTTGTTGGAAAGGTGTAGCACTGTCTAAGGAAACCCCATTCATTTTTGAAGCTGATCAGACTCAAAGGTACCTTTGAAGCATTTTCCATATTGTAGCCTATTTTCTCGCAATGATAGCGAAAGTGGACATAGTGTCCTTTCATTTGAATTTGTGCGTGCCTGTCATTCATTTCTTTCACATGTCTTACAACATAAATAATGCATTCATATGCTAGTAGTAGGCTAATGTCAGAAATGAACCGGTTTATAAGCCTCTTAGAAATGGCTGTTGCATCTTGCATGTTACATTTAGATGCGCACTCAATCGCGCATCCATGCAGGCAAAACGTAGCACTCAAATGTGGCAACGGCACAAAAGTTGAAAAAACGTTTACAATGGCGGTGATAGCCTACAGTTCATGTATATCGCGGACATTAACCAAAGAAAGGAATTTCCACCTCCATTCACCAAATAAAGGCTGTGTTTCTACATTTTAACACAAAATGTAATTTCTGTCAGAAACCAGCCTATAATGCATAGGGTAACTTGAGGTGAGTCAGACAGAAGAGGGACCTGTCTTAGTAGCCTATATTGAATCCCATCCCTTTCAAACAACCTTAAAATTGTGTGATTAGCCGCCAGAATAATAAAATCAAAATACAAAATATGATTGGGCTAGGTCCAAACCTATGAGTAAGCATTCAGTGTAATATAGAGGTTATCAAAGATACTCTAGTTTGTATTTTTTTTAAAAGTCTTCCGGGGAAGTATGCCCCCGGGCCCCCCTATTTTAACAGGGGAGGGTTTTTTTGCATCTATGCCCAGGGGTTCATAATCCATCCGTGCCTATGTCTGTCAAAAGTTTGGTATATCCTAATTGACTGACTTAACTAATGACTTGTTTGTGATTTTAATAATATTTTTGCATGGCAGGAAATGTATTGAAATTCATACCGCACCACAGATTTGGTCCCCCCCAATGTTGACATCATGGCTATGGCCTTGCCATCGATGTTGAATTTTGGGCGTCTCTGACGGAAACTGATCAATCTGACCAACAATTAACATCGATTTGACACTCTTTTGCTGTTCGGGGTTGCAAATCATTCATTTAGAACATTTAAGTTACGTTGTTTGTTATATATAATCACAGCACGGCCTTACGTTATCATGACCACATCATTACATTATCGCAATTAATAAGTCATCATAATCATCATCGTCAGCATGGCATGTCACACAGTACAGTACGACGTAACCGTGAACTTCAGCGGTAGAGAACAGACATGGGATGTATTAAACTACGTGAACATATATTATATTTCGAACACTATTTTAACATTTTGATTTCAGTAGGTCCATTTTTAATTTAATACAGTACCAAAATTATTCATGACTTATTGAGTAAACAAATGGCAGGTTTGTCCGAGAGCCAGATGCAGTTCCCAAAAGAGCCACATGTGGTTCGCGAGCCATAGGTTCCCGACCCCTGGACCTGCTCCACCACTGAGTTCTTATCATGTAGCCGCAAGGCTCCACCTGCTCACTGTCCCTCTGTATGCTTGCTTACATCCTCGTTCAAACTCAACGAACTTCAACATGTTGCTGACATTTGCTAGCCTACTTGCAATATTGTATTTTTTAATTTTCATTGGTGTTACTTTTGCACTATTGTCACTACCGGCATCCGCCGCAATTTCGTGTAGGCAACTTCGATTAACTTCTGATGGCTCACAAAATCCTGGCTCTGGGCCAAAATGCGAGGGGTGGGCCTGACGTGAGCTGTTATTGGATCAGTTGAGTGTCAATATGGAAATGTAACCAGTGGGCGGCTGATTGTCCTTCCTTTGGGCCGATCGTTGGGCAAAATTATTAAATTATATATAGCCTATTCTATCGGCCCAAAAGGTGCGTCGGCCCACCGGGAAAATGCCCGGTATGCCAGATGGCCAGTCCGCCCATGGGCACACATATTCTAAAAGAAACAGATTTTGGGCTAGGTATCCAGTGGCAGATATGTGTGGACTGGTGAATGACCAATCACTAGAGACATATGCCAAATTTCTTGTTTTTGTCCATGAGACAGTATGGAGATGGTGATCACAGATCAGCCAACGATTACAATGTTACAGTGGTTATTTTACAACAGAACAAAGCAGTTTGGCACAGGAACTGCTACAAATCCACCTGTAACGAGCATAGATTCGCTACTAGAAATCATGTGAATCAGGCAAGACTCCGTGTCTTCAGAAAATATGTGGTAGACCATGCAACTGCATCATGTCCATCTATAGGGACTTTGTACACTTGTTCAGCAGCAGCTGCTGCCAGCATAGATAAATGCTTCTTCTGTCAGAAGCAGACAAAAGAGCGTCTTCATAAGGTGTCCTCTTTCAATGCAGGCAACCAACCAAGAGATATAAGTAATATTTTCAAGTCAATGACTTTTATCAGGTAGCCAGTGTAAAGATGCTAGGATGGGGGAAATATGTTCATATTTGTATGTATTTTAGCAGCTGCATTTTGTATAAGCTGTAAGCTCTTTAGACAGGGATTACAGCCAGCGTAATAGCATTGCAATAGTACTGCAATAGTCTATCCTTGAGGTGATAAAAGCATGGATTCATTTCTCGGCATCTGGTAAGGAGAAGGACTTCCTTATCTTTGAAATGTTCCTTAAATGGTAAAATGAAGTTTTGGTGATCTGTTTTATGTGATTATTTAGTGCTAGGTCCTGGTCAATTATAACTCCTAGGTTTTTAACACTTGTGGATGAGGTCAGTGGAAGATCACTATATGTAGCCTGTGATGTGGATAGGATATCCCTCATCTTTTTAGAACCTAAAACCATGACTTCTGTTTTAGTTCAAAAGCAGGAAATTATTCATCATCCATGTCTTTGTGTCTCTTATACATGTGTCAAGTTTGGCTAACGGGGTTAATTCATCAGGTTTTATGGAGAGGTATAGTTGTGTATCATCTGCTAAACAACAGGGGCCCCAGTACTGAGCCTTGAGGCACTCCATATTTTACCATAATCTGGGTAGATGGTTTATTATGGACCTGTACAAATCGTTGACAGTTAGGAAGGTATATGATCTAAACCAAGCGAGTGCTGAGTCTTTGATGCCTATCAAATTTTCAAGCCTAAGTAGTATGTCATGGTCTATGGTGTCAAAGGCAGCGCTGAGGTCCAGGAGGACCAGTATTGATACAAGGCTAGGTTTTTTGAGGGAGGGCTTAATAACAGATGACTGCGGTACATGCCCTGATAGCATTGAATTATTTATAATCTAGAGCAAAACATTATCCAGGAAGGGGAGAGCAGTCTTAAGAAGGTGAGTAGGAATAGGGTCTAGTAGACTAGTTGTAGATTTTAATGAGGAAATTGGGGAGGTGAGATCTAATATGTTGTGTATATGTAAATGAATTAAATGTTGTTCGAGGTCTCATCTGTGATTATTATGTTTTCGCTATCTTTCAGCAATGGAGTATGTGTATTTGGTGAAACTGATTGGTTATTGATCTTATCTCTAATTGTTTGACATACAATCATACTGTTGAAAATAACTTTTTTGTTAACTTTGTTCAACATAGCCAGTGATTTAGGCGAAATGTATGGTGTTAATTACAGTAAAATATACAATTTAAAAAAATAGGGTCGAAACAGGTAACATGTTCAATGACCTCTAAAGACAGTCAACCACTCTCCAAAAATTAACATTTCAAACCCACAGAAACCACATAGGCCCCCTGACTAAAAGCTGAATGATTCCGGCAAAAACTGTCTTGTAACTGAAATCAGTTTGCTTCCGAAACGTAATGTAAAGCACAAGCATCGTGCCATATGGTCGTGTATCCTGAACTGATAACATGGACATGTTGGTGTTAATTGCTAGCATCACATTGTCGATTAGTAGTTTTATTTGTTCAGGGTCAGATCGTGCTCTCTGAATTCGTCTCTCTCGGGATTCATTAGTTTCGGGGAGAATTTGATCGATAGAGTTCCCATGCCATGTCTAAGTCTTAATGTTTTCAATGCGTCTACATGGACTTTATGTGTCAGATAACGCTTTAGGTAATCAAGCTTCCACTCAGACCAAGTTTTCCCATGAGCGAACTCTCCTTTCGCTTTTGCCTCCGAGCAGAATTAGCAGATCACGCCACTTCTTTCGTAAATATGTCTGAAAGTTTTTTCCTACCTGGACCATCTTTTCTGTCAGTTTGGAGTATTTCATCTAGGCCACAGGGGCCCTGGCCCCACCTAAAATCTCATTGGCCCCTGTAGCGTCAATCATCAATAAATGTCAAACTTGTTCAGAACGATGATCAGCGATGCAATTCCATTTCCAAACAACTGGTGGCAGTAATGCACCTTTTGAAGCTTGAAAGCTAAAGCACACAACGAACTGCTTAGGTCTGTGCACGAAAGAAAGAATACATTTGCCAACCAGAAAAGTCTCGGCTAATGTGAAGAACCGATACATTTGGCTAACGAAAGTATCAGCTAACGTGAAGAACCGATCAATGGCAGCGTTTCATCCTCCACAGAAGTTTCTTGGTGAGTCACAAATTTCTATGTTGGTCATCATTAAAGCTGCAGTTAGCAAGATTGTTTTGATTATATTCACTGAAACTGACACTATGCTCCGAAAGAACAACATGAATCAGCTGGTTTTAGAAAAAAAACACACTTCTACCTCCAACTAGAGCCTGTTATTTGTTTTGCAAAAATCCACAGCTCCCGGTTCGTCTGGTCCAATCAGAGCAGGGCTGTGTGAGATCTGACTGTCATTTTCTGACAGTCTGGTGCAGTCTGGTGTGCACTGACGAGCACAAACTCGATGAGAGGGTGCTCGGTGGTAGTGGGGGAGGGGCATGAGAGTTGTAAACATTCAACATTTTAGTCCCTTCAATCTGTCAGACTTGCCAACTGCAGCTTTAATATGTGAAAAGGAAGTTTATTTGTTGCTGTTAGGTTTGTCAATTAAATTATGAAGCAGCAGCAAGCTGCTAACGTTAACTTGTTCAGTGAACTGTTAACATTAACTTAACGTTAGGTTACTTGAGGTTTGAATTCATTGTTAGCATGCTGATAGATTTTATGCATGGAAGGTAACGTTAATATATGAAGTGTTTGAATGGTGTTATATGAAATGGCACTGCAGAGAAATGGACATCCTGTCTGTTTGGGGTCCAACATTAATAATATTACATGCGCCAGGGCGCCTTACCAAATGTAAGTAACGTTCGATTTTTTGCTTGAGGAAAAAGTTTAGCAGCTGCTAACATTAACGTTAAATCTCACGAGAATGCAGGCCTAATTGAGGGGTAATGTTAGCTAACACTACATTTTTGTAGAGTTAATGTGAGCTATCATTGCAAAGTTATTAACCACTATTCTGAGTTTATTTGATTCATGGGCTTCGCATCAAAGTGTTAGCACAAGTGTTAGCATCAAAGTGTTTCATTGGAGATAAATTGGTTAGATTTTCACTGAGATAAATTGGTTAGAGTTTCATTGAGATAAATTGGTTAGATTTTCTACCCTATTCACTCAAGCTTTATATGATTTTTTTTATAATAACTGGTTTTACAGTTGCTAGACGACATGCTGAATACAAGTATGGATTTTGTGACAAACAATTTGTGTTTCACCTACAGACTGGGATGGCACAGGCTCAGATCGGAGCTGGTGACTTCAACCCACAGTCTTCAGAACCACCAGAGTCACCAAGCATAGCTGCTCCTAATGGTACAATGCTATTTCCTATTGCCACTACAGTGAGCATATTTTGTCATTCATTTTAGAAATGCCATGTTGACAGTGCTGTTTAGATTCTATGGACTAAGCCCCGAGTGTTTTCAACTGCTGGCGCCGCCCCTGCTTCTAGCCATCAGTAAGCTCACGTCATGTTTGCTTGTCAAGTGCTCACCAGAAATGAACATTGCATGACTCTCCTGCGATCCAAGACAGGTTCTCTTCAAGTTGTTTGCTTGTTCAATATTTATTTTACTTAATCAAATAGCAAACATCCTGACTTACATCCTCATATGCACATCTCATTTCCAAATAATAGCCTACAGACAAGGACACAAGTTACTCTCCTTAAAGTGAAAGGCACCTAGACTTACACACCACTAATATAATAATAATAATAATAATATAATAATAATAATCTTTATTTATATAGCACTTTTCAAAACAAAGTTACAAAGTGCTGTACAATAAGAACATTGTTATTGACACAGACTAACAAAGACAATAGATGCCGGACGGAGCGGCGTAGTCGCCAGTGTACCCGTGACACCAAGACATACAAGACATACAACAAACAAATTAATAAATAAAATTAAAAATAGAATTAGTCCAATTTCCAACCGGCTGAAAATGTCCAAGGGCAAAGATGACCCGCGTGAAAACTGCGCACAGCTGTGTCTTCACGATGCAACACCAACAAAGTAAATAATGTAATCATGACATTAAAGGTAGGTGTTAAAAAAGTAAAAAAGTTGACGGTGGGTTATGAAAGTTAATAACAATTAAGTTACTCAAACTTGTTTCATTTTCTTTCTCTCCAGACATTTCCCATTATAGAGCAGTTGGTTCTGTGCAACCTCTCCTAAAGGTATTCCGCAAGATACAGCATGGAAATAGGAAGAGGCCACTAAATGACTTCTGATACAAAGACTTCAAATGGTTGGAGTAGGCTATTCCATATTTAGTGTTTTGCTACACCTTCCGTAATTTTTTCGCTTCCAAATTCCCCATCTTCTGTCTTGAATTTCCCCTTGGGGATCAATAAAATCTATCTATCTTCAAATCAGAATCAGGCTTCTCTAACTGGAAGCAAGATGGTGGCTTCAAAGACCATTCCAAATCAGACCATTGTAAAAATAATTGTTAAAAAAAACATTTGTGTAAATATGATGTAGTTGTTGCTCACATGCTGTGTGTGTGTGTGTGTGTGTGTGTGTGTTTGTTTGTTTAAATGTATGCAAACTGGCAGTCAAAGTGGGTTCTCTTATCAACAAAAGGGGAAAGAGTTGAAGTAAAACTTGTCCAATTGAACAAAAATGAATATGATTGAACAAATATGATGTATGATTTCTGTTTAAAATATCAATGCATTTCCGCTGAAGTGTCTATTATATTTTAGTTTTATATATTGTGTTTTCAATACACATTATAAATAAATGGGAAATTTGTTAAGATTTATATTGGCTTTTTAGTTTTCTAGCAAAAGTATTTGAACAAGGTGAGACTAGTGAAATATGCACCTTACTGCTGTGGTGTAGTCTAGTTAGCTGTAGTGGGTATACTGTGATCAACCCCAAACGTTAATACCTATCCTTGCCTATTTTAAGTGGGTATACTGAGATGGTGATGCTTTTTAAGTTGGTATATTGCATAGTCCTGCATATCACGTAGACTACACCACTGCCATACAGAACAAGGGATTTTCTGTGCATGGATGTTGACCGGTTATTGGCCCCTCAGTGTATGATGTGGCCCCTTTGTGGCCCCTGTCTCAGAAAAATCCTAGAACCGCCACTGGTGGAGGTTATTGTCCAATTTTTATAACAATACAAGTTGTATTAAATGGTTCCTAGAGTGTTGATGAGTGTACATATTGTGAATGTGGATAATACAGTGTAATTTTTTGAATGTTAAAAGTTGCAATTGGTGAATAAACTCGTTTGAGAGGTGGATAAACTGCTTGCTTGTGTTTAGCCTACATTGCAGCCCTGGTCTGGATGTTAGAGGACTTGAAAGACTTTTCATCTTTAACAAAACCCCTGGTGGGAACTGATGTGCTTCATGTCAGATCCTTGAGCTCAACTTTTGTAGCGTATTATTGTTGTTGTGCAGTTTTTATTTACACTTTATCAGCTTGTTCAATCGCTGAGCTTGACATTGTTTACTTACCGCATCCACCACTTTGTAATAGATGGAAGCAGTAGGAGAAAGTTCAGTGATGTCCTGTCCAGCCCTGTGTCACAGCTCATGTTTGATTGTCATTATTGTATTGCAACATTGCAAGTGAAAACATATGGTACAGTTGGTGGAAGGGGTCTTGGTTATTGGCGAGTGAGGGAGGTGTGAGTTCCAAGAAGATTTTGTGTCACTGACTTGGTGTGAGGTGATATATACTGGAACGTATGGACAATTCACTCATAGGCTACGGTTGAAAGTGATCAGGCATGAAAACTAGTGCTGCCAGAGCGACCCGTGAGACCAGCTGCTTTTTTTTCTCACCTCACTCATTCTGAGGGAACCCCCCTCCTCCTCCCCTGACATCCTGTGACAGGAGCACCAGCCGAATCTGTGGACAAACCGAAAGGCAATAGAAGAAGTTAAGAAAGAAAAGAGAACTGTTCTGTTGTTGTCATACTGGTTATACGGGTATAAACACTCGTGATTGGCTGCAAGCCCGCGTAAACCGCGGCTCACTGATAACACTCTTAACACGCAATGCCTCAGAGCAATGAAGTAGTAAGCAGAAGCACAGAGATGAGCAAGAGCCCAGTGGGTGCCCTCGAGCACCACAGGGAGTTCTTTCCCACCAAGAACAACAACACCAACAACAAGCTGCTGCCCACCGGCCCGCTGGGCTCACCGCTGACCATGGAGGCTGGGGAACGCGTGGGTCTGGTGTCCAAGACAGAGACGCGCGTGTACCGGCGCCGCTGGATAATGCTTTTCCTGTTCAGCGCTTACTCAGCCAGCAGTGCCTTCATGTGGCTCCAGTACGGCATAGTCGGGAACATCTTCACTCGCTTCTACAGTATCGACAACATGGCCCTGGACTGGCTCTCCATGATCTACCTGCTTACCTACGTCCCACTCATTGGGCCGGTCATGTGGATGCTTGACAAACGCGGCATGCGGGACGTGGTCCTCACTGGCGCGGCCTTCAACTGCATCGGCGCCTGGGCGAAGGTTGGCAGCGCAGCGCCAGACCTGTTTCCTTTGACGTTTTTTGGGCAGTTTGTTTGCTCAGTGGGCAATGTGTTCATCCTGGGAATCCCACCTCGCTTGGCATCAGTGTGGTTTGGAGAGAATGAAGTTTCCACTGCTTGCTCCATTGGAGTGTTGGGTAATCAGGTGTGTGTGTGTGTGTGTGTGTGTGTAGAAGAAGAGACGTATATAGTATAGTACAGTCTTAGTTTGTGTGTTTTACAGAAGGAATTGAGCACACATTAGTAACCCTTAAAATTCTTTTTTGGTTTCTGGGTGCACTAGCCTATCGCTTTAAGACTCTAAGTCGGGCAGTGTATCTGAGTTTATTGAGTTTACACTGGATAATATGTGTTCTAGCTTGTTTGATTTCTTGCTGAAACACTTTTGCTGAGAACAGTCCAGTTTATTTTGAGCCTAAAATCAAACTTAATAAAATCAAACTCTCAAAACACATCCGAATGACATGATTTTGATGTCAACTCAACGTATGTACTCCCAATCATCCGTAAATTGATCTAAAGTGCATTTTACTCTGGATAATTCCATTCCAATAGATCCATTGTTCTGAAGTAGATTCCACACTAGCTGATTAGAATGATTTTGCCTTGCTGATCTCTATAGCTATGTCTTAATGTGTACAGTTGAGATACACACTATCAGGTGACGTGATGAGGGGATGTTTGCGGATGATGTTACAGCCTTGCCAGGCTCCTCCTCCTTTCTGTGTGCTGCGTCTGTCTCCTGCAGGTGAGCTGGGCACAGGTGTTTGGAGTCGTGCTAATCACTTCCTGGTCTGGGCCTTTAAAAAGCACATCAGACGAGACTGGGTTGTCCACCGTTGCCGCTCCGTCTCTCCCGCACCGTTTAGGATTTTGTTTTGCTTATGCACTACACCGCACTACACTACACTTTTGCTTACACTTTTATTTCCCAAATCTAACTCCTCTACTGACTTTATAATTTAACAGAATGGGTTAAGTATTCACTTAAAAAATCTAATATATATATCGCTATTCCGCGTGTGGCCTTTCCCTACTCTGTTGCTTGCTTTGAGCCAGGCTTGTAACAATTATTTTTCTCTTGTAATGTTTTTTCATATTCTATTGATAAAAGTTCTCTGGTCATTGAAACACATCGAGCAGCAGGTCTATTGATCATTTTTAAGACGATAAGTCTAGTTATTGATGTGAAGTACAGTTCTAGAAAATAAGACTTCAACAACAATATCAGGATTTGTTTTAACCCTTTAGTACTCAGTTGTGCAGGAAATCTCTCCAAGAATTTAAAAGTTCAAAAAGAAGCTTAGGAAGTTATTATATAGATTGCTTATAAACTTCTTGGATACAGCACAAAGGAGTTTTTAGTATCAATACAGTATGAGATTATTACCACTTGGTCTTAAATCATAAACACATGGAGAGATTGCAAGTGATTACTCAAGTGGCTTTATTGGAGGTGAAGCACACACACACAAATGGAATGTATGTAAAAACCAACAGAAATGAACGTAGTTACACACATGTTCGACTTAAAAGCAGATAGAAAGGGTTTAAGCCAATGTGTAGAGTACAGTAGGTGGAGTAGGGCAGGAGCTTTTCTCCCTTGCCGCCACCCTCACCATTACCCAACTTTTGAGCTGTACCCAGCTAGTTTGCCTATATTCTTTTTGACAGTACTGATTTTGAATCTTGTGTGTACGTGTGAATGAGTGGCATCTTAAAAGTCATAGTTGAAACAAATTATGTAGAATAAACTGTTATTCTTTATAATTTACCACCTTGTGCAAACTCACCCGTTGCCCTCAGTTTGAGAAGGGTTTGTGCGGCACTACCCATCCGATGGCAAGGTTACATGCTTGTGTTTCATTGGACCACAGGACATGTTTCCCCCTCCACTGCCACGATGGCCCTGTGTGTTTGCTGTGTGTTGAGTCAATGAACGCCCAGTTCATAAATGACGATAACCTTCTCTGTTGGGGGCTCGGGGGAAGAAGTTAATAGGTCTACTCTCACAATCAGATTATGACATGTAGATGATTTAGGCCTGGGAAAGCTATTGCTTATTTCCTGACACAAAGTCAGAAATTAACAGCAAACAGTAACTTAAGAGTAGCTGACCTGTATTGATTCATTTGATGTATCTATTCAGCTATTCATTTGCAATCACCAGGGCTCACAGACAGTGATAACATGTCGTTGTAATGAAAAAGTTCCACTTCCAGTTGGTCATTTCACAATTTACACTGTACTGTAGTGGAACACGTTTTTGTTTCCATAGACTTCTCCAGTGTTATGAACTGAGGCTTGATAGTTACACATCAGTTTATCTTAACTTGAGTCATAGCTTATCAGTATACATGTAAGATGGCCTGTGAACCATGATGACATGGCAAGCTCAGAAACTGCCTTCTGACCTTCTTCCTACAGCTTGGCATTGCCATTGGCTTCCTCGTTCCCCCTATCCTGGTGCCAAATGTGGACGACATGGACGAGTCGGCACACCACATTCGTGTGATGTTCTACATAACTGCTGGCGTGGCCACTCTGCTCTTTGTCCTGGTGGTCATTGGTATGTATTGCAAGACATGCTCACTGAGTTCATCTCATCTCAAAAGCTCATCTCATAACTCATAACAATTTGTTAATTGTGTTTGAATTGATGTCTGTCTGACTTTCTCCTGTCTCATACGTTTGCTGTGAAAATGCGGTCAATGTCTAATGCACAGCTAGCCTAGAAATCTAGACGCACCCTAGCGGCGGCAAATTAATTTGCTCAGCCTGTACGTCTAGTATCGAACCATAGGAATTTCTATTGGCTTAACACCGTGGATGTTCTCCAATCACAGCGCTCTATTTCGTTAGAGAGTCTTAAGGCGGGCTTTACAGGATAACGACAGTCCTGTGACGGTGAACAACAAGGAAGGTGGCTATGGTGAACGAAGAGCGGTTGTTTGAATCGGCGTTGGCGTCAACTTTGGAGGAGTTGGACTTGTGCTTTTCTTTGAAAGTTGAGCAACACAATGCACTTAAGTCATTCCTTTCTAAGAAGGATGTGTTTGCCGTTTTGCCTACCGGATACGGATATGGTCGTAGCGCTGGCCTATTGCATGCCTAGGCAGTTTGAAAGACAATTCTCTGCCCGCCCCTTGGATTAAGCGAGGTGAATGATTCGATGCCAGACTATACATCTCAATGATATAGGATGGCCCCGCCAGGCTAATGCACAGCATGAAGCCGCATGAACCAGTCTTAATATACTGTACATGTGATTGCTCTGTTTTATCAGAAGTCATAGGTATCTTCACAGGAAATTAAAAAGGGTTGACAAAGAGATATGAAAGTCTTTTGTAATCATAGCCTCTTCCGCTTTCCAGCGGGAATGACCAAAAGAAAATAAGGGGAAAAAAGGGAATGTCTGGGAAAAAAAGGGAACATCTACTTCTGCTCCCAGCAGAGGCTTTGACAATGAGAGCAGGAGATGAACAAAGTCAAAGGAGGAAGGGTCAAACACAGATCAAAGGAAAGAAACGTTGGGTGTATGAATTCCTTCCAGGCAGCTCAGTGAAGAGGACTTTTGGGGCGGGGTTTGTTGGCAAGCCCCAGCCCCATGGTCTCACATGACTCCCCAAAAAACATTCATTCACATTTAACCCAAAAATAGATTGCTTCATTGAAATGGGCAAATTGACAAATAAGAGTCCTATATAATTATTCTTGCCTCACTAAATGCCACAAAGTGTCCTCCTTTTTGGTGTTATGTACTGTAAATGGCTACCCTAATGCAGTCACTATCTGAGGTTAGCTTTCCACTGTAAGGCTGTCTGGATGCAGTCATGATCCAATGTTAGCCTTCCACTGTAAGGTGGATGCAGTCACTATCCAAGGTTAGCTTTCCACTGTAGGGCTGGCTGATGATGCAGTGAGCTAATGATCGCCAGGCAAGGTCACACTACTGCTGCTGCTGCCGCCTGCGACGTCTCTGACTGTTGAATGTAACATCGCGAGGAGGAGGTTTTCTCTGGGTGGAGATGGGAGGTGTGTGTGTGTGTGTGTGTGTCAACATCAGGTAATAGGATGTCTCTCTCAGAGGGACAAGCTCAACACCATCAAGCAGCAAGTCTTAATTTCTGTCATGTGAATTAATGAGCTCTTAACCTTGTGTCAGCCAGAGATGCTCTCAGCACTGGCTCCGGCCTGCCAGTGCTCTCCTCTCCTAAAGCAAACTCAAGAGGGATCTTTCCCATTTCCATTTTAATGGACGGCTGGGTGAGGGTGCAGCCGCCTGACGGCCGCCGACTCAGTGTGCCGCCTCCTGTCCGTCCTCCTGTCTGTCCACCAGACCGTCCCCAAACACAGCCGCCTTCATCAAGCAGAGCAGCAGCAGTGGAAACATGGCCCCAGAGTGTGTCTCTACACTCTCACGCACACACACACCTGCACACACACACCACACACACTCACTCACGCCCCAGAGTGTGTCTCTACACTCTCACACACACACACACCTGCACACACACACAAACATGCATGCACACACACCACACACACTCACTCACGCCCCAGAGTGTGTCGCTACACTCTCACGCACACACACACCTGCACACACACACAAACATGCATGCACACACACCACACACACTCACTCACGCCCCAGAGTGTGTCTCTACACTCTCACGCACACACACACCTGCACACACACACAAACATGCATGCACACACACCACACACACTCACTCACGCCCCAGAGTGTGTCTCTACACTCTCACGCACACACACACACACACACACACACACACACACACACACACACACACACACAAATAAGTAGCAAGGAATTCCTGACCTCTTTATTGTAACATTCCGTGTCCATTAATGAAAGCCACTCAGTCACTGTCTTGTTTGATATGTTTTTGCAAATGTTGCACTATTTCAAATGTCAAAACTGAATTATTTGCAATTCATATGTAGGAAACGGAATATTTTGAACATTTGACAAGACTGCATTGCACTACATAGTAATACATGTAACTGCAGTGTCTTCA
Source organism: Alosa pseudoharengus (assembly GCF_046254945.1). NCBI lineage: Eukaryota > Metazoa > Chordata > Actinopteri > Clupeiformes > Clupeidae > Alosa > Alosa pseudoharengus. Next base: position 35,672,996 of record NW_027468640.1, read on the forward strand.
CACTGTCACATTGGTATACTAAAAACACGGGGAAACTAGCTCTGGGCAGCATAACTCACAGAGGGTGATACTAACCCAATGTTATTTAGTATGGTGTTTCCATTATTTTGTACAACACCTAAGCGTCACAGTAGTATCATTAGCTGTGTGGCGGTACGGTATGTCTGAGAGAGGCATCTGTGTGTGTGTGTGTGTGTGTGTGTGTGTGTGTCTCTCTCTCTCTCCCTCTCTTTCTCTCTCTCTTTGTTTCTGTAACATTGTTTCTAAGTGCTTGAGTGTAAGAGAGAGAGTGTGTGTGTGTGTAATCAACCGGGAACAATGCAGTCATAATAGTGATAGCTCCCACAGGTGGCCCATTAGAATGGGCCACACACACACACACACACACAGCTATTTAAAAGCCGGGGTCTGTATCCTCTACACCCAGAGTTCTGAGTTGGGAGGACTGCAGGTTGTTTGCATCTCACCTAACACCTCCATCATGGAGATGGGCAGATATATGAAGCATCTGGTTCCTCTATTATGAAGATGGCAAGATATATGAGGCCTTAGGTTCCTGTGACAGTCTTCATATGGAGATGAGCAAATATGTGAAGCATTAGGCTCCTGTGACTATTTTATATGGAGATGAGCAGATACTGTATATGAAGCATTAGAGTTTCTCCTGTCTTCATATGGAGATGAGCAGATGAAGCATTGAGGCTCTCCTGTCTTAACTCATTGAGTGCCAAAAACGTAATATTACGTTTTTCCTTTCCATGCGTTGAGTGCCAAAAACGTAATATTAAGTTTTTAGCTTTTTTTTAAATTACGAAACTAGCAGAGGTGGAAAAAGTACGAAAATATTGTACTCAAGTAAAAGTACCAATACCTTTATGAAATATTACTCAAGTACAAGTTAAAATACCGATCTGAAAATGTACTTAAGTAAAAGTAAAAAGTAGTTCATTTAAAATGTACTTTAAGTAAAAGTTACTTAGTTACTTTTTTTTTTTTGGGGGGGGGGGGGGGGTACCAGAACAACCAGTTTTACCAGAGACTTTCTAATGAGATACAGCACTCAAAAAATCCTCCATAGTAATGCATGGGGTTAGTCAGTTGTCTACAAATATCACAACCCTTCCGCGGCAAAACGTTGACATGTGAATACATTGAGCCAATCATGTGGTGTGTTGTAAAATACATTGAGCCAATCATGTGGTGTGCTGTGAAGACATCGTGCCAATCATCTGTTGTGATCTCGCTGCTGGAGCAAGATTGGTGTCGTGAAGCCTTACGCACACGCATTTCTGCCGATATAGATGCACGATAAGTGACCAAGAAGTGTTGCAATATGGCTGCCGAGTGGAGGTACTTGCCTGAAAAGGACTTTGGTCCTAGCTCGAGTTGCTGCAGCCAGCAGCTAAGGCAGCCATGTTCATGCTCCCAGTGTGTAGCGCTGTAGCTGCAGCAACTCGAGCTAGGTAAAACCGATTGTTTCAGTTTTGTACCGACAGTCCTCGGTGATGTTGAGAAATGGAGATCTATGTGAAAAATCACCGGAGTTCTCCTTTAAGTTTGAGCAGTAGTTGATTTTCAAAGTTGAGCTTTCAGCTGAGGCAGGCAGGCCAATGTTGAGTTGCAGAGAGTTTTTTTTATATTTGGAAACGCAGAAGGTTCAGCAGATTAAAGGGCGTCAAACTGGGGGGGGGAGAGTGGGAAGTATAGGGCCCCAATGGAGGAGAGGGCCCTTGAAAAGTGGAATACGGGGGGTACAACATTTTCACCAGGCATTAGTAATAACTCAGGTAATCCACACATAAAAAATCCAAACAACTCTATAAGTAGAACAAGCTAAGAAAAAGCACTAAGGCAAGGAAAGGGAAGGAACGAGCTGGAATCTGTAAGTAGTTAGAGTAGTTATCCTTTCTATCTGTGCAAATTAATATAAGCTTGGTTAGTATATTGATGGGCTATAAAAATGTTTTTCATTACCAAGGTGTCACACAAGAAACATTTCATGATGGATAAAAGCAAAAAGCTCTCCCAAGATCTTTGCAACCTTATTGTTGCAAAACATATCAATGAAACTGGTTACAGATGCATTTCAAAACTTCAGAATCTTCAGTAAGCAGCATGGGAACCATTATCTGCAAGTTGAAGAAACATCACTGCCATGCAGGATCTCCTCGCAATATTTCTGACCAAGGATAGTCAATTCCAAGAGCCAAGGACCACTCGGAGAAAGCTCCAGAAAGACTTGAAGGCAGCCAATTCAATTAAATTCAATTAAACAATGGAAGTAACTAAAGATCAGGATTCACAAGAGGGACCCCTGGAATATGTTTAGAACAATGGGCCAAAATCACATCTGATACTGTGACTAATACGTTTTGTCATACAGGAAATGTCTTGAAGCTGTCTTTACAAACAAAGGCTTTTCCACAAAGTATTGAAGAAATTTCAGTAGGCACGTTCAATACTTTTTTCCTGTGTCATTCCACTTTAATACACATAACTCTTATGTTTGGATTTTTTATATGTGTGTTAATATAATGTGTGGTGAAATTTTCGAATAGACTCACTGGAAGTTTAAGCTAATTACTAAATATATATGTCCACCATATATTTATTTTACCTGAATATTTTAACTTCCAAATTAAATGTCAAAATGAATGTCAGACGAAATTTAAAGTTTGACTGACTGGATTTTGTATACAAAACATAGTGAAAACTGTCTAAGGTCACTCACTCTCCCTTGCTAAAGAGCTAAATGGTTTAATCCGCCTGCACGATTCATAAGGTAGTGTATCTTTTGTTTATTTAGTTGAGCATCGCTAGTAGTGGACCGCTAATGGTTGTGCTGCTGGTGCAATGTCTTTCTCCAAGAAAGCCAAGTCAGGTTACTAAAAAGAGAGACATCAAAATGAGGGGAAACAACTGCTAATAAACTTCTTTCCAAAGAAAGGTGAGCACAAACGTCAAAACACGAAATCCCATGGTGTTTGCTTGAATATCTCCGCTATCATTAGTGCTAAAACGAACTGAGACAACCCATTGAAATAGCGGAAAATACACTTTCATAGGTTAGGCTACACATGTGCATCTCGTGATCCAGCTCCATCTCCATCACTTTCAGAAAGACTGCATGGCGCCAGCTTGATTCATGTCCTGTTGTAGGCTACATGCTGATCATTATCACTAGGCTAGTGGTTTAGGGCGCGATTTCTTTTCTCTCCCTTTCTGTTTTCGTTAGTCTTAACTTTTTTTTTTTACTCAAGTAACGGATGGGATTTTTTTGTAGCGAAGTACAATACTTCACTCAAAATGTAATCAAGTAAAATTTAAAATACTGATTTTATAAACTACTTAAAAAATACAAAATACACAGAAAACTCATACAGTAACGTGAGTAAATGTATTTCGTTACTTTCCACCTCTGGAAACTAGACACTCTAACACACCTTATATGTGATTTTGGAACTCTGTGATGAATGGAAATGAAATATATGACGATCGTGAAACTCATGAAAATGCACAATCTGGACATTTTATCTGGACATTTTGTCATAACTTGGTTGCCGCTTTGGGTCGAATCAGTGACGCATGCATGTCAGGTCAAAACCAGGCCATTTTCGTGGGTCTATCACAAGGTGGCAGTCTCGCCAGGTCTCGCTGATCACTTCCCGGAAAGTTTACACAAGTAAGTAACAGGCAACACACAAATATTTCATGAAAGACGTTATATCTCCATTTCTAGAAAAAAAAAACAGCGATTTTGATGAAAACTAGCCACTGTTTAGCTTGGGATTTCTCAGGAACAGAGGCGTGTAGAAATACACGGTTTGCACCCACCGAGAGCTTAAAGTCTCACCTTTTAAACGAGCCATTGTATGTGTTCATAGCTATAACACAGAATATGCTGTGGCTGTACAAAAATCATCAACAATGGTCTAGATTGCTGGCACTCTAGGACAAAGCTCCCGAAAACAGCCTGGCATTCAATGAGTTAATATGGAAATGGGCAGATATATGAAGGATTATTACCAGTGCCATGTTCATCACAGAGCGTCCATGTTACTGCCGTTACGCCGTACCACCTGAATTGACTTTTACTCTAAAATGTATGCAGATGCATACAGATCCTGTTTTTCTTTAGGGTTGTCACACTTGGAAAAAACAGGATGTAAAAATAATGTAAAAACATTGTGCTTGTGGGCAAGGTGTGTTTTGTCTCCTTTTGGCCTCTGCAGTCTCTGCAGTCTCCCGTAAATGTATTCCAAGACTAATCTCAGAACACTACTTTTCTCTGTGCATGTCTGACAACATGGTAGAGAGGAAGAAATTCCACAACTACAAATCCCAAAGCGTACTGCAACTACAAATCCCAAATGGCTCACAGAAAATGTATATGGGCTATAGGCTATACTGTTCTCTCTCTACAGTCTTCCAGGAGCAGCCCGAGATTCCACCAACCCAGTCCCAGGTCACAGCCAGAAGCATCCCCCCCGAGGACTACTCCTACATGGCCTCCATCAAGAGACTCCTCAGCAACAAGCCCTTCATCCTCCTTATCATCAGCTATGGTGAGTGGTTACACATAGTCTCAGAGAACGACGACTTACAGAAGCCTCATGAGTAATTTTGGCTCATCTCCATAGATGAGCTGCTGAAGGTTGTTCAGTATGAAACTTTTATCTTCTTACATAAGTTATATTATCAAATAATAAACATTTAGCTTCCTTTATGGGGGTACACTGTTTGTCCAAGCCATTGGTTAATATTTCTATCATTAATAGTATTAAACTGCTGTTTGCCTTCTGAGCTGTAAATAATGTGTTCCATTTTAATCTGATTGCACATTGTCAGGCCATCATGATTCTGATAAAACTTAATTGCCTTGATAGTCTCATTTATCCAATATGTCATTCTTATCCACCCACTATAATGCACTTATGATGTATAGGCCTACTCAAACTTGTTTACACACACACACAAACAGACAGACGGAGAGAAGGGTGGGTGGGGGGGCTCAATAGACCATTTAAAATGTAAAGACGTGGTACATGGTTAGGTAATATGTGTTTACCATGTTGTGTCTATGCTGCTTCTGTGCTTACATGCAGATTAACTCTTAAAGGTGTTCCGTAACACCGACGGGAATGTTGGAAAATGAACGTTCTAAAGAATATCTGGGTTCATTGAATTCAACATAGAATTTTAGAACCTTGCGGAAGGGAATCTTACCTTTAAGGCCCATTCACACCAAAAACGATAATGATAACTACAAATAAATATCGTTTTCGCTAATATGAATGACAACGTTCACACATAAACTATAACAATAACGTCATGAAGAACGATTCAGAGCGATTTTCAGAACGATAAAATGCTAATAGCCAATCAGAAGCCATCGAATTTTAACCGTCACATTCATATTAACACAAGGAGAGACTTTGTTTATTGTTGTTCAGTGTGAACGCTTTTATCGTTATGGTTATAGTTATAGTTGTCGTTATCGTTGTTGGTCTGAATGGGCCTTTAGGCGGGGATTACATTAGCCAGCGGCAAGTGGCAGCGGCAAACCTATAATTGCGTTTTCCGAGGAACTGCAAGAGTGGGTTTGATCAGGGGCATGGAACTCTGCTTCATCCAAGGATTCCAACGGTACCTCATTTATGAAAATCAGACATACAGGACAAAAGTTACATGCACACACCTTCACATACACAGACAGCCCAGACCAGCTCATTAGGCAGCTGCCTGATGGCTTAGAACTCTGCCAGGTGCAAGCTTAAGCCATTATATATAGAGCTGGGATGTCATAATCGAAATTCAAATCCTGAACATTCCGCCATTCATTTCAATGGGGCCAAAAAACGCAGAAAAACGTGAATAACGCAAAAACGACAAGGGGCAGCCACACGAAAAATGTAAGCAAGCTACACCGGTTCGGGCCTGAATTTTTAGAGTTGGAACCGTGTCGAAAAAGTTTTATCTCGTTTCTAAGCAAACAGTTTGTCAATTGAATACGCTCGTGTTGCGCTTTGAAAGTTGAACCAAGTTCAATGCTCAGCTTGTTCAACGCTAGCATTAGGCTACGCCAGCGTTGCCGTTCCGCTGCCGAACCATAGAAAACAATAGGAAACCTGCCGCTTGCTGCTGGCTAATGTGATCCCCGCCTTAAGGGTTAAAGACCAGCAAGTTGAAGGTCATCAATTTATCTGACAATGATTAACAGCCATAGATCCCACTCCACAAGGGTTAGCCATATCTTAAGCACTTTACAGTCACTTTTATGTGAATTACAATGGCCCATGCAACTTTAAGTTTTAAAGGTTTTTTTTTTCTGAGAAAGCAGTGTACTGTTGATAAACTGTGTCTCTCAACAACAAGCAACACATTCAGCCGCATTCAGGAAAAGATAAATTGAGAGTTAACACCTTTAGCTTTAGCCCTTAGGCTTATTGTCCATTCCTGCTGAAAGTCTTTACAATGTGTCTCACAGTGTAATTAATTTTGTATTTATTTGCAATTAAAATTTACCGATCTACCTTGATAGCAATAATTCAGATGTTTATCTTGTATTGAATATGTTACTTAACTGTATAAATAGCACCTGTTTTACAGGTCATTAGTGGTCAGTTATTGAAATTTGTAACACCGGTGTCCCTGTATTGAATCATGTGTACTAATCACTTTAACATAAAGATGAAAATGAGTTTGCAACGTGACTTGGTGAAGAGGTCATTGTAGTTGCAAAATGATCTAGTAAAGGGGTAATTTCTTCGCTGTATCGGTTTGGTTAGATTTGGACAGATAGTCTGCTTTTTGGGAAGGATGTGATCGTGTGAAACAAAAGTATTCACTGTCTTGTTGTTCTCATGGTATCTCCCTCTTGTCTCTGCAGGCCTCAATGTGGGCTGCTTCTATGCCGTCAGCACACTGCTCAACCGCATGATTATTCAGTACTATCCAGTGAGTTTTACACACACACACACACACACCACAACATAACATAAATCTCAATTATTCCATCTGAACATTCATCACCGGTGTGTGTCATTCTGTAGGGTGAAGAGGTCAATGCTGGCAGAATTGGGCTTACCATTGTTATCACTGGAATGGTTGGCTCCTTGATCTGTGGAATCTGGCTTGATCGGACCAAAACCTACAAGTAAAAGATGTTTTTTGCTTTTACTTTTTTGCTGTATCAATTGTTACCAACTGTAATGGTCATATTCACATTGGACAAACGTGTCTGCTCAGTAACCTTTGTGAAGCTACACATCTGTTGTGTGCCTCCTGGTTAAATGCCTGGGGTTACACTGACCAGGTCCCAGTAGTGTATAAGGCATGTCTGGAATGAACGATGTTTGCTCAGCCAAACTGCACTGGGTAAATTAAGGAGTAAGTAAGTACACTTAAAAGGAAAAGGCATTCAATTTTTTACATAGCCATCTGTATAGTTACCGTATCAATATGTGTTTTTTTGTTTTTGTTTCCAGCAATGATGTAATGGATGTTTGCCACCCAGCATATAGACAGAAATTCTTTCACCACCGCTGTAAACATACGATTATCGCTGTAAACATACGATTATCGCTGTAAACATACGATTATCAAATAGGCTTTGCCATACAAATCAGTCCGAGGTTGACCCCCAGGAAGGGCGCTTTAGGAAAGGCAGTGGTAGCGTAGTGGCTAGGAGCTGGACTAGCATGCAGTCGTCTGAAATGTGGGTTCAATTCCCGGCCTCCACCGTTGTGCTCTTGAGCAAAGCACTTAACCCCCGAGTTGCCTTTGTAATATAATTGACATATGTAGGTCGTCTGCTAAGCGTCTGCTAAACAAATAAATGTAAATAGATATAAGGCATCTATAAGTCATCTCTCAATTGTGTAACAGTTTATAAAAAATAATTAAAAATCCCAATATTTTAGACTAATGATATTACATTTATTCATATAGCAGACACTTGCTATCCAAAGCGACTTAAATATGTTTTTAAAACAAATTACTTTCCAAGGAGTTTAATGTGAAGACATGGTTTGAAAAAAGTCCTAGATGTACTAATCATAAACTAATCATAGACCCATTTGTTTTTTTTTTTTGCGTTGTTTGTCCTTATCATTTACTGAACAACTTCCATAAGTGCAGTGAAAGTCTATTTCTGTCCATTCTGGATGGGCTGTTGGTGTATATTCTTTGCAGTGTATTCTTTTCTGTTAAGTCGTTGAGTCTTGCTTTAGTATAGCTATTCAGGATAAGATCTGACGCTATTAATTAGACCATTATAATTCTGACCTTTTGAGATGAGCAAAGGTGAGAAAAAAATGTTTGTGGGCCTCTTCTGTGATTCCCAATTGAACACCACACTATTAGACTTATTTGATTTAAGGATACCATTGTATGCATCAACATGGATCACATGAGATCATAGGACTTTGGTAACAGAAGGAAGTAGATGTAAGTATAATCTGTGAAGCCGTGATAATAAGTTTGTTATTTGGTCTAATGAAAGAATATAGAGATTAAAGGGACAGTCTACAATTCTAATCACACTTTTTGTCATATTCAGTGAATTTCTCTTCATAGTCCTCTAGCTGTCTGTTTAGTGCTCAATAAAAAAAAAACGTTGTATTTGTACACGCCCAAGCTTTTAACACCAGATGCATTCACTTCAGGAATAGAGTCTGGGAACTCACAAATCTGAAACCTTTCCAGCACTAGCATGGTTACGGGCGTAGACATCGTGTTAACTTTGAAATCATTGGTCCAGCCTAGCCAGTCACATTGATCAGGGATTCCTAATGTTACTTCCTACTTTGTCTAAACTTTACAAACTGACAATAAACAGCATCTGCAGTAGGGCTGCTTGATTTGGGGGAAATACGTAATTGCAATTTTTTCTGACAGATATTGCGGTTTGCGATGGTGTGACTTTGTTAACACAGAGTTTGGAAGGAAGCAGATGGGCTCAGATCGCGAAAGGATTGACCCAGAAGAGGGTGTGGCCACGGAGCTTAGCAACTTTTATGCACAAGCTTTGTGTGAAAACAACTCACTGAACATCCTCCCTCTCTCAAGACCAAAATACACAAATTAGCTCTGCTCTGTTGGAGAGTCATTACTTAAAACAACAAATGGCAAAAAAACATGATGGGCCTGATGGCACCCCCTCATGGCTTTTATAAGAATATGCTGAAGGCTTAGCAACAATCGTTGCGCATCTTTTCAAACAGTCATTCTCAGAAGGCAAGCTTCCAGCTATCTTTGTGCTCCTTTCTGTGGTGAAAGACCAATTTACTTACAAAAAGAAGTCTTCAACCACAATTTCCCTGGTCAAAGCCTACCAGTCCTGGCTTACAGCACTGGACTCTCATGCTGGCATAGTGATCCGGGTTTTACTGGCTGCTATGAGCAAGGCCTTTGACAGTCAACCATGCAACACGCAAACATGCAAATTGTGAGGTCATCTTAGACCCTCGAGACATTGCATGGACCCTCAACTACCTCCACAGCAGAACCCAACAGGTACTTGTCAACAGTGTTGGGCAAGTTACTTCAAAAGCGTAATGCATTATTTATTACTTGTTACTGTCATCTCAAAGTAATTTCTTACATTACAATATTACTGTCTTTGAATTGTAAGGCATTACACTACGTTTACATTACTTTCACCAAAATAACAGGAAATATGGATTTGGTGTTCTCAATAGATCTTCATGTGTTCAATGTATTACACGGCAGGAGGTGATGTGGTATGGCATAATGACTGAGCTAGGCTTAAGGCTAACAAAAGAACAATATAATGGTTGCAGTTATGGCTCTTGGGACAATGTAGGCCCCAAAGGCCAAAGGTCACTCACAACTTAATATAGTAAAATATAGCCATAGTGAAATTGTATGTTGACTTTAAATGGTTCTTTGCTGGTTGCCTTTCCTTCCACTTACAGTGGTGTAGACTTAATGCAAATAGTTTGAGAATAATGGCTACCATCTTTGTCTGTAAAAGCAACATTTTAGTTATTCTCACTGCTTGAAATGAGAAGTATAGCCTAACCATGTTAGATCTGTTGCATGAATGGCAGAGATAACTAAAATTCCCTTTCTACAGTCATCTAAACAAGGCAATCAAATTCCAGGACCCGCACAGATGACTTTTTTAATTATTGGATAATCTTCTCTGATGCCAATTGAGCATTTCTCAATTTTGGATTAAAAAGCAAAGTAACTTCAGTTACTGAGAATTGTACCGAGTAAAATATTACTGAAATTGTATTGGTAATGCCTTACATTACTGCATTACAGCAAAAAGCAATGCATTACTGTAATTACATTACTTTTTTAACGCATTACTCCCAACACTGCTTGTCAATACTTGTTAATAACACACACAGCCCCTGGACTCACAGGATTCCCTCAAGGAGGTGTGTTGTCCCCACACTCTATATGGGTTCTAGGCAGGGTTCTAAATTAACACCTGCCAACCAGTCAAATGCGGGATAAAATTCATTTTGGCGGGTGTTAGTAAAAACTTACTAGCCAGTTTGGCCGGTGATGCATGAGGCATTATGCATTATACATAAGGCTCTGTTCTCGGTCATATATCCCCTGGCAGTACTTCCTACATTTCCCATGACCACTCTGTTGTAATGCTACGTGATGACGTTTCATACGTCCATTGGCTGCACGTAGTTTGCAGTGAAACCAGCGCGAGAGACGATGTAAACGAACGGAGCGAGCGTCTACCAGAAAACACATGGAATTAGAAGAACGAACGGAGCCAGAGCAGGGAGCATAGACTGAAAGAGGAGGGAGTTAGCCAGTAAAGTAAAGTAAAAGGTACATAACACATGTACATAACACAAATACACAACGTGTTACGAAATATTAACTAAATATTTAATTAAATGTTAAATATATTGGAATCTGAGGAGCTTGTAGGCGAAAATTTTCATTAAAAAGTTTCCTGATCAGTGATCACCACCACCAGACGCATCATGCACTGTGCATAGGGCACCAAGAGACAGAGAAGAGACCAACATTTAGCCAATAAATAGTAGCTGTACTGCAAACTGTTTTTCACTCGTTAGAGTAAGTATACAATGTGAAAATGCACCAACAGCATGTTACATAAAGATGATACTTTTCGGGTCCTCTCTATAAAGATCCAACTTGAACGTAGGCCCTATGGTAGGCCTACTCCATTTAATTGAGAACGCGTCTGAGCTCGCACGAGAGGAAGAGAAAACAAGTGGCAGGTTCCAGCTGGCTTGTCATTGTTGATGATAACTTAATAAAAAGGAGACATCAATAAGATTAAACTAAGTGCGGCAGTGGTTGGGACAGACTTATGGGGGCGAGAAGAGAAATGAAGCAGGGGATGAGGATAGATAAATAGATAGATAGATAGATACAGTAGATAGATAGATTGATAGATAGATAGATAGATAGAAAGATAGATAGATAGATAGATAGATAGATAGATAGATAGATAGATAGAGATCCCAAACATGAAATGAAGTGTTTGCACTTTCTGTGTAGCCTATATTTTGTGGTATGTATTCATGCCAACAATGTTAATAAAATGATCAAATGCATTCAGTGACACTCATCCCATAAACTCATAATTCTCTTATTTTCACCGGAAAAAAAATGGCTAGTAGAAATTCTGATTGGCTTGTAACTTTAGAAAGTTACCAGCCACATTGGCTGGTGATCAAAAAGGTTAATTTAGAACCCTGGTTCTAGGAACACATTCTGTGATGATAACGTAACACCCCCAATTATCACCACTTTTGTTCAGAAATTCGAAAACACTTCAAAATAACATTAGCTAAATGAACATTACATTTTTCAGTAGCCATAGGTGTGTAGATTTGAACAAAATCTGGTTTGGTTCTTAACGGGAGCATTTAGCCTACTGCCTGAAATATCCGATTTTGCTTACCACGCTCGGAGTTATAGTGCTGGCCTGATGGGTCGCCTATTTACGCCGTTTCAACGGCACATGAACGGTTAGACCGAGAATTCTCGTCATAAAATGAAAATTCCACTGGAGCTCGAAACGGTTGTGTACACGCAGCCTTACAACACTGTTTACAGCTCTTCGAGTCACGGTAAAATGTCATTTTTGGTACATAGCTAATTTAGATACACCTATGGTGTGGGTGGTTGCGTTTCTTTAGGAGTCCGCCGTCTTAGTTTGTATAGAAATGGATATTAAGTGACACATACACGCAAGACGGCGGAAATTCGGGACCGACGGTAATAGGGGGAGTTCCGATACAGTCTTGGTTAGATACGCAGACGACATCAGTCTTTCAAGATGCCTGGCCACCAAGTCCCTTCCATTAGATCCAACCATGCAACTCAAAGCCTAGCACCTAATTGAATGGGCCCTGCAAAACGACATGATGTTGAATAGGAAGAAGAGTTTCGAGGTGCAGGTCACCAGTGTAAGAAAAGCCCCTATGATGACTAGGTCTACTATTTAAAAAGTGGGGGAGCTTAGTTCCAGCACATTCCAGACCATAACTGCAGGACTCTTGCCGCTGCGAGCTCCAGTGTTGTTTACTCGCCTCGCTGCCCCTCCGTATTTCGTGACCCAAAAAAAGCATCAGCAATCCAAACACCCATCTGGTGTCGAGTAAATGGCTTTTTGAATACACTGTGTTCCTATGACCTATGTGGTTTCACATGAATATTGTGATGTAATATAGGTCACATCAACATCAATAGGATGTGATATTCATCAAAGAAGCCCTTCACTAATGTCTAATAGAAACTAAACCATTTGTTATTTCTCTGTTCCCAGGCAGACCACTTTGGTTGTGTACGTGATGTCCTTCCTCGGGATGATTGTGTTCGCTTTTACGCTCAACGTAGGGTACTTGTGGGTTGTCTTCATCACTGCTGGAGCATTAGGGTGAGACTGCCAAGTCGACCTCAGACACCCATAACACATTTTTTGGACCCTTGGTTTCTTGTTTTGAAAACTCTAGTGAACTGTCTTTAATGCTGTAACATGTTTTTGAGTCACAGCAGAAATTCATGTCAGGAGCCTCAAGAGATTTAGTTAGTCTCTGTAGAATCTTCTGGAAGTTAGGACTATAGTCTGTTAAGCGATTCTTCCAAAGTTACACAACACCTAAATAGATGTTCAACTATTTTGGTCATCATTCATAATTTCTATGAAAGAGATATGCAGTGTTTTTCCAATGTCCACTTGTTTTGTATTGCCTTAGAATGTACAACCAACAGTTGTGCACTGAACCATGACATAATTGTGACATAGCTGAAGGAATGGCATCAATTAGGGTATGTTTCCATTTGAAGTTCACACAGTTGCACAATTTAGCCAGTGTGCCATTTTCTGACACTTGTTAACAGCCACAACTTATTAAGGAAATATTTTGCACTAGACTCTCAAAACAAGCACAGTCAGCCCACAGTCCAGCAGTCTCCAGTGTTGTTGGTGGCTTACTGGGTTTGTTAATGCATCATGTTTGTGTGTGAAGGTTTTTCATGACCGGCTACCTACCTCTTGGCTTTGAGTTTGCTGTGGAACTCACCTATCCAGAGTCGGAGGGCACATCGTCAGGGCTACTCAACTGCTCTGCTCAGGTGTGTGTGTGTGTTTGTGTGTACACTACAGTATGTACACTCCATGTCCAAGCATTTGTGCAAGGCCTATTTGTTTGACTTTGTGTGCATGTGTGTGTACAGTAATAATGTGTGTGTTTATGATCATCTGTAGTACATTATAGGCAACTGTCTGTTTCCTCCATCAGGTTTTTGGCATCATCTTCATCATCTGCGAGGGAAAGATCATCGATTCCTACGGCAATCTGCCCGGCAACATTTTCCTCTGTGTTTTCTTGCTCATCGGCACAATCATGACTGGTACTATTACACATATCCATGATTTGGCACAATCACGATATGTGACTAAGCACTTCACATTGAATGATATATTTGTTGGAAACTTAATTTATGATCGACAGAATGTACCCTAAAGAGCAGCATCAAACAGGGGTTTTTATGAACTAAAAGCTGTACAACCACGCTGCATAGCTTCAGGCAGGCAAGCGATAAAACCTTAATAGGATAATGACCTCAAAATCTAATAAGAGGCAATAGGCTAGACCTCAGGGGATAGACCATGCTGCCAGTTGAGGTCATATCACAGTTAAAATCTCAGTGTCAAACACATTTCGGATAATTTTAATAGTTTTCTTAAAACTTCAGTTGGTTCATGCTAGTTACAGGGTAATCTCGTTTTGTTAACAATTACAGATTATGACTGTAGCATTAACACCCCTCAGCATGTTGCGTTTATATTTCTTTCTTGGCAAAACTCTATTTCCAGGTATTCCTTTTTCCATCTCTTTAGCCATTTTCCCTTCTCCTGTCCCACGCTCTGGAGGTTTTGTCGGCCTCTGATGTTGTGCATGTCACCGTGTTTATTGTAATAGCTGAATCACAGTGTGTTCCTGCTTGGCACGCCTGCATGCCTGCCAACACTTTCGAACAGATTAGAAAGGGTTTATTTGGTCACATTGTTGGACGTGTGCCGGCTTGGCGAGGAGCACCTGCTCTCCGATGTCTGTAGGAACAGCACGGGCCAGTGACCCCAAGTCAGCGGGAGGGCATGCACTTGGCCCGTGTCAAGCACTCTTTGATATTGCCGTATAGCTCAGAGTATTTGTGTCATTTGTTACTTACAGACTAAATTTATTTCTTTAGTAGTCATTAGTCAAGTCGGATGCTTTGGCAGCAGAGGGGATACATGTTAACCTGACTTTTGCCAGATGAATTTCGTTCCGCCTAGCTCCACTCATCCATCTGGGATCGATCCATTTGAGTGGTGCTTCAGAAGGCTGGGCCTTATTAAAAAATCTTTGCATAAGATTGGATAAGCCAATTGTCCGTCATCTATTGACGTGCTACTTCAACCACTCACATCGAAGCCAACCCGTGGCGCTGAGAACAGTCTCACAGTCGCTTCTACGCTACGTCACATCTATGAAACTCCCGCCCTGCGTCCTGATTGGCTCTACCATACAATCTCGTGCCGAAATCACTCTCAACGGAACCAATCCCAGATGGATGTGAGTGGTGCTAGGTGGACCTAGGCGGAACGAAATTCATCTGGCGAGAGTCAGGTTAGATACATGTAGGAGTCATTTTGGAATTGAGGTGCTAGATGCCACAGGCACATAGCCTAGAAATCTAGACGCACCCTAGCGGCGGCAAATTAATTTGCTCAGCCTGTACGTCTAGTATCAAACCATAGGGATTTCTATTGGCTGACGCCGTGGACGTCATCCAATCACAGTGCTCTATTTTGTTAGAGAGTCTTAAGGCGGGCTTAACAGAATAACGACAGTCCTGTGACGTGAACAACAAGGAAGGTGGCTATGAAGAGCGGTTGTTTGAATCGGCGTTGCCGTCAACTTTGGAGGAGTTGGACTTGTGCTTTTCTTTGAAAGTTGAGCAACACAATGCACTTAAGTCATTCCTTTTGAAGAAGGATGTATTTGCCGTTTTGTCGACCGGATACGGATATGGTCGTAGCGCTGGCCTATTGCATGCCTAGGCAGTTTGAAAGACAATTCTCGGCCCGCCTCTTGGATTAAGCGAGGTGAATGGTTCGATTCCAGACTATACATTTCAATGATATAGGATGGCCTGCCAGGCTAACAGGCACAGCCAGTCAGATGGCTATTGAACATCATGCTTTTATATGTGAAGGACAACGAAAGGACTATTAATGACCAATGTAATCTCATGACCAGTGTTTTTTTCCCCCATTTTTTTTTCTCCTCGTAAATGAAAGGCATTATCAAGTCAGACCTGCGGAGACAGCAGGCAAATGCATTGGCCAAGGAAGCTGTGAGTATGACAGTCCTCAAATTGAGTGACAGTGCCACCAACGTTTTGTGTGTGTGTGTGTGTGTGTGTGTGTGTGTGTGTGTGTGTGTGTGTGTGTGTGTGTGTTGTGTTCCTTGTCCAAAATAATCTTCAATTGAGCATGCAAGCTCATCCCCATTCTCCTCTGTGGTTAACATGTGCCCCTTGTGTTGTTTCATCTCACTTGTTTTAAAGAGCGAACTCAAAAAGCCCCTACACATGGACGTGTAAGGTATAGATCTATTGCACGTTCTGAGGAGCATGCCATGCCGTAGCGCATTTGTCTTTTATAAGTGGTTGTCCATATGTTAGAGTAAAAACAATTTGATACCTAAAAGTTCAAATTAAAAGTACAAAACAAAATCAAATTGGCTATATGACATTGCACATAACACATGATGTTAGGATAATATTGTAGTCATGCATTTCAGCAAATTTACTATACACAGTATATAGTCATGTAACAACATATGACAGTTTGCTGTGGCATGCAAATAAATGACAGATGAATGATCCTGAAATAATATGTATAAGTATGCTAAACCAGGAAACCTAACACCTGTTTTTGGATATGATCTCTTAAAGGAGAATTCCGGTGTGATATTGACCTAAAGTGTGTTGAAACATGATACCGAGTGTGAACGTATGTCTCATAGCCCATCTCGGCTTGTCCCCTGCACTCCAAAATCTGGTGCTAGTTAGCCGATGCTACCAACAGCTTTTTCAATGGTGGTGCTTCGGCATCGGGCTAGCCATGCAAATAAATCACTGTTTTACACCATTTACGAGGCTTAATGATAAGGGATCAGATTCCAAAAATAATTCAGTGGAAATGCATGGATTCCAGTTTCTTCCAGTAGCAGCAACTGGAATCCATGCATTTCCACAGAATTATTTTTGGAATCTGATCCCTTATCATACCTGCTCATTCTTACTCGTCGCTCGACTTATCGTGACTAAATTCAAGATGGCTGCAAACGCTAAACTTCGTGAAGATACTGTCTGTATAAATCGCCTTGTAAGTAAACTACCAGTGCTTTTTCAAAGTTCTCAATGTCTCGTTTTAAATGTCAGGGCCCTCGGAAGTCTACCAATGAAGTGTGGAGATACATTGAGCCTTGTAAATGGTGTAAAACAGTGATTTATTTGCATGGCTAGCCCGATGCCGAAGCACCACCATTGAAAAAGCTGTTGGTAGCATCGGCTAACTAGCACCAGATTTTGGAGTGCAGGGGACAAGCCGAGATGGGCTATGAGACATACGTTCACACTCGGTATCATGTTTCAACACACTTTAGGTCAATATCACACCGGAATTCTCCTTTAATTGATGCACAGATTATACTATTATGAGTCTAATTCAGTTCTGAATTTTCACAGAAATAATCACTAGTTGAATGTTTGTGTTAATGTACATTCTTCCACCAATCAGCTCGCTTTAAAACAATGCCATGAACCATGTTTGCAGGACCCTCTTTTTGGATCCTCAGTGCCATCAAAAACCTCTGATGACATTGACTGGGTACACACACACACACACACACACACACACCCGAGCACAGAGAACCTTATATGATGAAGACCCGTGATCAGTGCTTGTCTTGAGGGGATGGGCACATCAGGTGCCCCTCTGGCCAGGTTCTGGGGCAGAGTTGTCAGCTACCATCTTTGCACAATACATCAGGCCAACCGATACAAATGTCAATGACTGTCAGTGACTGACTGAAAATCTCAATTCTGGTCAAATGAGAGCTACTTCACAGAACAAAAATGTCACTCCTTTAGGGAAAAGGTTAAATAAAAAAATAATAATAATGGTCTTATCTTACACTCCCTTAAAAATATCTGCGTAGAGAGAGTGTTGCACACATACTGTGCAATGATGGTGGATGTGTTGCTACATGGATGTGCTAAACAATGTCACCAGACGGTGTGAGAATGCTTCTGATGGTATGAGGTGTCTGTGTACCTTTCCTACCCTACCCATATACTGTATACTGTAAGTATAAGTATAATATACTCTTTTAATCCCGTGAGGGAAATTTGGTCTCTGCATTTATCCCAATCTGTGAATTAGTGAAACACACTCAGCACACAGTGAACACACAGTGAGGTGAAGCACACACTAATCCCGGTGCAGTGAGCTGCCTGCAACAACAGCGGCGCTCGGGGAGCAGTGAGGGGTTAGGTGCCTTGCTCAAGGGCACTTCAGTCGTGCCTACTGGTCGGGGTTCGAACCGGCAACCCACCGGTTACAAGTCCGAAGCGCTAACCAGTAGGCTACGGCTGCCCCAACATTCATTGTGAACCACCTGCTGTTGTTGCATCATCCAACCCCACCCCTCTATCCCCCACCTCTTTTGCCAGACGGCGAAGGAACATCTCGAGGGGACGGAATACGGCGCCACGGCTCTGGTCACCCCTCCACAGCCATGATCATTAAATCCCCTCACCCCCCTCCCATTTCCCCCACTCCCCTCTTCCCATTTGAACCCCCCTGTCCCTCAAATCTACACATCAACACCGCCATACCCAAGGTAGGAGCTGCCTGGCTGCTGATTTCCCACAGTCATTCCTTCACGCTTCTGATCCAATCCCCCTCCTCTCTCTACCCTCTCAGCCTCCCCTCTCTTGCTTCTAATCTGCTGGCTAATCATGTCAATCATGTTTACACACAATCACGTGCACACAGCACATTATACAGCCAAGACGCATTATAGTCAGGCATAGTTTTCACCATCTGAATAGGGAGACATATTCTGTTCACATTATGCAGATGATGATGCCAAAGACTAGTAGATGTTGCAATAAGTCGCTGAGGTTATTCCATTAAGCTCTCGAGGTTATGCCATTAAGCACTCAAGGAGCATTCTCATGACAAGTTTAGGAGTTTAACCGCCTCCCTGTGGCTAGCTAAAGAACTGCACATAGAGGGCACGTAAAGGAGAATTCTCACGTGCCATTAGACTCTAACAAAGTCCTTGTAGGCAGGTCCAGGTCTCCCCACTTGGCAGCCATCTTGGTAACACACTTTTGGGCAGTTATCAGGCAGCTATTTTCCTATTCAAATGAATGGGGAGGGATACAGGAAAGGGCGGGGTATGTGTAGACTACTGCCATATTGGCGTTACAAACTAACCCCATGCATTTCTATGGATGATTCTTTGAGTGCTGTGTCCCCTCATTAGAAAGTCTTACGGCTCCCACACACAGTTGCGTGCATCGCGTTGCTGGAGACGCATCCCATTCACTTTACATAGGCTCACGTGATCCGTTGCCGAACTGAATTGTGGGTCCGCTGCATCGCGTTTCTCCCGCCGCTCGCGTTGAGGAGTTCAGCTGTTGCTGCACCGACAGACGGCACCGGCCAGTCAAGCCAATCTACGGACGGCACCAACCAATCACATTACGGTTTTACCTTAAGTCATTTGCATAGCTACCGTCGGGAACACCCACTGGCATGCGTTGACGGAACGCAGCTGTGTGTGGGAGCCGTTAGACTATAATGAGTCAACTCCACTTTGTCACCCACTATCTAGTCAAGTAGAAGACTGTAGATTGCATTACAATTAATTATACTAGTGCAGTGCCTGTTCAAACATGCTATTCCTTTAAAAAACCCATAGCCCAATTACATGGCCGCAGGTAGGTCTGCCTTAAAAATAAGATGATGGGGGAAAAACATTATTTCAGCTAAGCATTCAAAACTGAATATTATATTATAATATGTTATAATAAATGAGCAGTGAGCAGAATCTAAGCATAGCTGCACTGACATTTCAAAATGACATAAGTTCAACAGCTGTTTTGAGTTAAGGCTATATGTTTAGCCTATTGAATAACTTCATGATAAAGTAGACAAACCATTTTGTGAAATGATGCATCATATGAAATTTTGGGACTCAAAAACAGTCTCTTGTAGCCTATAGAGATTGCTAATGTGTCGTCATCATGGCGTTTTCCCATTGGTGAACGCAAAGCATTTTGGGGATCCGCGGCAATCCATGCCCATGTAAACCAATGTAAACTGCCAAACATACCCATAATCTTGGTGTGTCTTAGCAACCTCTATAAGTGACATCGAGTGGTTGTGGTTGTGGTTAGCCCAACTGTGTTCAATGCCCAGATTATCAAAGAGTCTTGAACCAGGGTTGTGCAAAATTCCAGAATTGAATTGAAACTGGCTCTTAAATTCCAATTCAATTCTTGAATTTCACTTGCATTTCAATTGAGGTAGCAAACAGGAAGCAGAATTACAATTCAAATTTTGCACAACCCTATCTTGAACACCATGTGGCTGCTCTGAAATCTTTGGTCGGTATAATGTACCATTCATATGGTAAGTCATGGAAATTCAGGTTTTTTGTCAGGGAAAGTCAGGGAAAAGTCATGGAATTTTACATTTGACTTACAGTGGGAACAGTGTAGATAGTATGACACATTGGCATTAAATTGTGACCTTTACGATCTTTACATGGAAGGGTTATTTATGTGATGCTATGAATGGGAAGCATTTAACTGCATTGAGTCTTTGCCATCTGTAGTATCCCTACTCTGACACACCTGTCTGAACTAAATCATTCTAGCCGTTATTAGTACAAGCCAGTCTATATGAATTGACAAATGTTCAGAGTAGGGATTATGTTTAAAAAAGAAATTCCCCAGTAATCAAACTCATGACCTCAGTGGTGTTGGAGCACCAGTAAAAACATATTCATATGGTGTTGCATGTAGTGTTATCCCAAAATAGGGTCCATCATGTGATTTATAATGCAATATAACACAAGTGTGTAAATCAATAGTAGCACAAAGTTCAAGGGAAAATGTACAATATGCATCACAAGAGCACTCCAGGAGGAGGACACAAATGTGCCTGATGACAGCTATTAGAAAAAAAAAGAATTGTGGTCATGAATTGTGATATCACTGATATATGAAAAAAATTGATTTCATAAATGTAGCAACATGACTAAAGTGAACTACAGTAGACAATACAAAAAATACATCAGCAGGTACAATTAAAAATGAGCAGTCATGCCTTTGTCTGAAAATGGCTGACAGGATATGATGGCCTCCGTGCTGCCAAACAGAACTGGGACAAGAGATATGTGGTATGTGGCACTAAATAATGTCATTCTTGCACACAGGCAAACCAGAACGGAACGCTTCCGTCGTCTGCCATTGTGACTGAAGCCAGACTGTAGAGAGGATGTGGGTGACTCCTTCTGTTGTACTGAGGGAAAACCACGTGTGCACAATAAGATTTAAGGCTTTTGAAAATCATCTCACAGCACAAAAAAATGGCCTCCAACAGCGGGACTCTTTTTCTGTTTAATATTTTTACCATTATTACAGTATTAGCATCATAAAAACTGTTCACTTGATTTTTTTCAGGTAATGAATGTTTGTAAATTCCAAATGTTTAGTGCCTAGTGTTCTGTTCAAAAATGATTTGTTTGTATAGATACATGTTTTTTTTTCTCTTCTAAACTATGTGCACAAAACAACAGCCATGGAAATCTTTTGTCAGGTTCTTATCAATAGAACTGGAAACGACATTGATATTTTTTATATCACCTCTGTGAAGTGATTTTAAACATGCCACAAGTGTGTGACAATAATGATAACAAGTCAACATTTTTATATTGAAGTGCTTTTTGTCATTTTACATTTACTAATTTTTATTTGTATGGACAGAAAAACAAAGCGTAATAAATGAGTCAATTTCCTTAAGTCCTGCAAATTCTTCCAGTAGTGTCGACCCAGCATAATGAAATCTTAGCAGGAAAAATCTTGTGTTGATTCGTGAAGTGTTTGAAGAAAAGTTGTCAACACTTTAGATAAGTTTTAATTGTACCTTCGCCAATATTGGGGACATTATAAAATTATTGGAACAGAAGTATGTTAATTTTACATGCAGCAAAGGTTTGCAAATATGCCCAATATTAAAAGCAAATGTTACATATTCAGGATGGTTGGGCCTGGACATGTGATTTTACCATATGTTATGGTAGCCTATACGGTTAACATGAGCTGCTGTGGCTGCATGTCATGGTAACCTACATATGCTAAACATAAGCTGCTGAGGCCTTGAAGCCCAGCCAGACACTCACAGCAACCACATTCATAAAAGTGAAGACGTGTCTGACTGCTCTAGCCATGTGCCAGTGAGAACTTGCACTGCCCAAATACATTCCAAGCTGGGGCTAGAACTGTAACTTGCCCAAATCTGGACAAATGCTATTGTTGACAGTGGGTTACTGTCTAGTGATGGTGCGTGAAAGGCATTGCAGGTGGTCTCTGAGCATGCATTCAATAGTTTCACTTTTTTCCTCACACCACACAACAGTGGTCGTCAGGTTGCTTGTTAATCAGAATGGTGTCGCTGAGCCAAGGGCAGTGGCAAAATTCAGGATTTCATTCAGACTTTACAAGGAAGACTGACACCATCTAGTGGTAGAGATAGGCATACAAAGATAAGCTTGACACCAGTTGTTAATAGTATGCTGCTCTGTTTATCTATAATCTAATTAAACACATAAAGCAGGCACTCAGTGTTGGGATGCTCAGAAGATATTTTGCAATCGTCATCAAGTCAGACAGCCAAACAATAATATCACTATGAAATTAAATGAATGAAATTACCCATGCAGAAATGTAACCATGGTTTTTGAGTATGATTTACCGGTATTTATGGTGGCTAGGGAAATTAAACTAATACAAATGATCAAAGTGGGTTGATAGGTAAAGAAAAAAGAGTTTGCAGAGGCACTCTGAGGTTGAAAAAGTATAAAAAGCCTTTAATTAATCATGGCACGAACTGGTTACAAGCACATGGGCCTACGCGTTGCGGCTATATTGGCCTTCATCAGGGCATAGAAACAGGAAGTACAACAAAGCTTAAAATGGACACCCTTAGGTGTTCAGTGGGTGGAGCCTTCCCATTGTCACACACCATGTGACTAACAACAAGTAGATTGAAAAACAAACAAACAATTAATTAGCAAAATAATAACAAAGAGACATCTCACTAAGTGAGAAAGAGAGAGAGAGAGAGAGAGAAATAGATTTCAGTTGAGAAAGTAATAAAAGTACACAAATAAATGTCCATGCTTCATAAAAAGGGGGAAAAGTCACATTCCTCATTAAGGCCAGGGAAAGAGGTTGCCTTAAGTTCACTGATCCAGAAAGTTTCTCTTTGGAGAAGGGTCCTTAGATGATCCCCACCTCTCACGGGTTTGGGGACAACCTCGATCACCATCACTTTGAGGGAGGAAGCAGAGGGATGACCTGCCTGTTGGTAATGGACCGCCATGGGGTAAGCAGGATTTCTTGTCCTTATGGCGTTCTTATGTTCTGCAACTCTGTCCTTCAGCCTTCTTTTCGTCCTGCCGATGTAGAAGCAGCCACACTCACACTCGAGTCTATAGACTACAAAGGTAGTGTTACAGTTGGCAAAGGCATTAACAGTAAAGCTTTTACTGGAAAACACATCCACAAAAACAGTTTTTACTACATTACCGCAATGGTTGCAGTTCTCACATCTGTGATTCCCTTTCAGTTTACGTAGCCAATGTTTTTTCTTTTCAACTGTAAGGTGACTTTTTACTAATTTATCTCTTAATGTAGGTGCACGTCTAAAACAAAATGAGGGAGGATCACGGAATATCTCTTTCAATGAGAGGTCGCTTTGAAGTATGGCCCAATTGCTCTTTATTATGTTTTTAATTTTCAAAGCTGCCTTGCTGTATCTAGTGGAAAAGTAAACTTGATGATTCCTCTTGGGTTTCCGTCTTTTAATTAGTAGGTCACTCCTATTACATTGGTTGGCCCTCCTTTGGGCCTGTTGAACAACCTCGGTCTTGTACCCCCTTTCCTCAAAACGTTTAGTCATCTCCACAGATTTAGATTGAAAGTCATCTTGTGTGTCACAGATCCTCTTGAGACGAAGGAACTGTCCATAGGGAATGTTATTTATCAGATATGGTGAATGAAAGCTGTCAGCTCTCAGGACAGTGTTGCGATCTGTGTTTTTTCTGAAGATAGATGAGTGCAAATCTCCATTTACCTCTTTACTAATTAATAAATCCAAAAATGAGATTTCTCTTTGACTGTATTCTAATGTCATTCGTATGTTAGGATTAATAGAGTTTACATATTTTTGAAACTCCAGAAGGCTGGTTTTAGTACCTTTAAAGCAAAAAAACACATCATCAATGTAGCGACAATAGAAGATCAAGTTCTCAAGGAAGGGGTTGCATAGGTTGTAAATGTATTCCTTCTCCCAAAGACCCAGGAAAAGACATGCATAGCTGGGTGCAAAGCAAGCCCCCATAGCTGTTCCCTTGATCTGTCTGAATACATCATCCTCAAAGCAAAACACATTATTGTTGAGTGTCCATTCAGTAAGCTGTAAAATGAAATCATTAGGTGGCATACACTCACTCTGTCTTGATGTTAAATAGTGCTTAATAGCATGAAGGCCTTCTGAGTGGTCAATATTCGTGTACAAACTCTCAACATCCATGGTCGCAAGGAAGGCGTCCCCAATGTTTTTAAGTGTGGCTAATTTCACAAGTACGTCAGTTGTGTCCTCTACAAAAGATGGGAGGGTAGACACATAAGGTTTGATAAAAAAAATCAATAAACTTTGAAAGTGGCTCTGAGAGAGTGCCAATTCCACTGATGATGGGGCGGCCTGGTGGGTTATCCAGATTCTTATGCACCTTAGGTAGCATATAAAAAGTTGCAAGAGAGGGTTGATAGGTATTTCTAGTCCTCTTTGGCACTTCAGCAGTTCAGTTTTTTGAGGAACTGAAAAAACCTACAAACAAAATTTCTATTACAACATCGATAACTATTCAAAAAGGCTTTCTGTTGAGCTGACAGGTATACAGTAAGTTTACATTTTCCCCAACTTCTTGTGTCAGTTCATCAGCGACCTCAAGTCTAGCACATTCTTCAAAGAGATCATGTTAACCGTTTTGTGTGGTTGCAATCTCACTTCTCTTTAATGCTTCTCGTCTTTTTCCTCTCCTGCTCTACCATGCTGTCACCTGCTGCTAGGGACTCAGAGGACAGTGTGCTAGCCTCTGGACTTTGCCCATCAGCATCCAGATTCACCATCAAGTGCTCTGCCACAGCACTCTGTGTCAAAAAAAGAGAGAGAGAGACAGAAAGACAGACAGACAGAGAGACAGACAGCCTGGACTTCTAATTGGCTAATATTGTCCAACTTCTGCCTGACACCAAAATATGTCCAACATCTGTGTAGATTACATACACCATAAAACTCTATACCTATCCTGGGTTATACTGGTGAGGAGTATGACATGGTTCTGATGGTCTGAATGTTCTTTCACCTGTGTGGAATGTTCTGAAACACTCTCTAGGTCTAGGTCCTCTTGTTCTCTCTTGCACTGGATGGGAGGCAAAGGGGCAACTGGGTTGCAGAATGCTCTCAGAAGGGGTGAGTTCAAAGGGAGGAGGTTGGCTGGCAATGGGGGTAGCTTGGATGGCAGAGGAGCGAGTTCTGATGGCAGAGGAGGGAGCTTGGGACAGCAGAGGAGGGAGCTTGGATGGCAGAGCCAGTGTTGCAGCACTCTGTATTGTTGAAAAACAGCATCTTGTAAAAATTGACGACACTACAAGGGTGAAAGGCTGTACTTCTGATACTAATGCACCAACAATGACAGGAGCTAGGGTGTTCCTTTCCTCCGCATCCTCTATCATACATAACTTATGAGTACTGTGCTATCTTAGGAAATTTTACATTATGAACTAGACACTAATATTGTGACAAGATAAATCAATGTTCTAGCGTCCTCCATTTTCTGCTGTATTCCAGACCTGAGTGACTCTGGCCACTGCGTCTCTGCTCTGCTGCCTGGTGATGGTGTCCAAGTGTAAAACTTGCTCCCTCCATGTTGCACACTCCAAGCAGTCCTCTTCTTCCTCTCTTCTTACACTCCTCAAGCTCCACCATTCTCATGTGGTCAAGGGAATGTATTACCCTGGGTAGCTGAGCAATAGCCTCGTTGAGCATTGCACACTCTCCTTCTTCCCTTTTTTGATGCATGGGAGATGTGTTTCTTTCCCTTGTTCCATTTCTCCATTTCCGTGACCCGCGTCTCTCTACCCTCCAGCAGGACTGCTAACTTCCTCTCTCTTTCCCCCTGTCTGCTCCTCATCACTTCCTTCATCTTTCTCCTCATGCTTTCTATGGCCACCTTCAAAGCCTGTTCTTGACCTGTTGCAGCATCCCGCACAACCTTCAGAGTCTCACCCCTGAGGTCCAAATAAAGCCTTAGTGAGCTAAGGGTGAGAAGTCTGAGGTTCTGAGGAGCGATGCATGCGTTCGAGATCCTCGGCAGAAATGAATTTGGGTACTATCTCAGAAATTCCCCTAAAGTTTGATGCCTCAGCTTCGACTTCAAGCAGCCCGTGTTCTGTCCATGTTTGGAAGCACCTACCTGTGCGAACAGATGTTTTCTGTCATGAATTTGAACAAGACCAGCCACAGATCACGCATCACCGATGACAATCTCCACGCTGTTTTACGGATTGTTACAGCACAGGAACTAGCGAACTAGCATCCTAGCATCCTGGGATTTTAGCTCGATTATAGCACGCTCGACTCCCCATCCGAGGTGTTGCTGTTTGCGGGTTCGAGTCTGAGCGTGTGCAGGGCTGAGCCGTATAATTAAACACAACACAGAGGTTACATTAACAGAGTGTCAGATTTATATGTTTAGAATCTGAGCAACTGTAGTCCAGGAGTAAAGTAAAGTGTGACCTATTTTCTTTTTTTATAAACAGGCATTGAAAATAAAGAGGTCTGTGTGTATGTGTGTGTGCGTGCGCACGCTAATAGGAGCCAAAGGCCAGTTTCTCAAAAATGGTTAGTTCATATGCACACCCAAACACATGGTTGAACCCACTTCCCCACATATGATGATGTTTCCTGGACTTCCCCCATACTTCTAGAGGTCTATGGAGCTGTAGACTACCCCTTATTTGTCAAGAAATGATGTTGCATTCGAAGGGGGGGGGGGGTGTAAAGAAAATACACTTTGCTGAGTATTATATTTCACTTGTCACTTATTTGTTCTAAAAAGCCTTTCAAACATGTCAATGACGTCATTCATTAGCAGAATGTTTGTTATGGGCAACAGCGACCCAACCTGTAAGAAATGGAAAGGACATAAGTACTCCATATTGAGTTTGCAGAAACTACAATGACAATCAGGTGAAAGAGACAAATGTAGCCTGTAACTGCCATCAGTTCATTAACATGTTTTGTGGCCTACACATTAGGTTTTATTCATGTGGTGTGTAATTTCAGTACTGTTATTGTACAGTTGTATGTATGTGCATTGTGATGTCTTAATGATAATGTTCTGAATAGCTTGGGGCGGAACTAATTTGCATACGCTACCCGTGGGACCCTTTTAGGGGAGACACTGAGATAGAAAAGTTCTGCGATGCAGTGTGATAAGCGCTTTCCACAAGAAAATGTAATAACAGTAACTTTTAAGTTTAGTTACTACATTGGTTTTGTAAGAAATGTATTGTAGAATATGTTGTGATGAGATGTGTTGAAGATTCAAGATACAAGATATGGTTTTAGCTCCTTTTGGTAACAAGCTGCCAACGAGGTACGTTGAGAATGTTTACAAGTTTTAGCTAACTTAGCCTGATAGCTTGCTGTGTTAATACAATGTGGTTGCTGCAAGCAGCTGTTATAAGTGTTGTTTTATTGTCAGTTTTCACGGGATTGATGGTCGACGATGGAATAAAGATCACCCTGTTTTTTACTCAACATCGTTTGTCTGCGCGTTACTGGGGAGCTACAGTGAAAACTCGCTGCCTTTTGAGAGACTGCATGGAGAAGCAAGCGGGAAGAATCAAGCTCACGTCATCGTAGCGCACTTCGTTCCAGTGTCATCCACAAGCGATTGGAAGGAGACGTTCTACCGCGGTCTGCAGGAAGGTTCAGGTGCCATTAGGTTGACTTTGGCTGTGGTTTAAAACACATGCTAGCTTGAAGAACTTGTTAAACGTTTCATTGAAGAGCTCAAGAGACTCATTTAAGAAGCATTAGGCTACAGTTAAAGCACAATTTAAGACTTGCTTTTATGCATTTCCCACGTTTTGCAATGTTAGTTTCATTTTGCATATTGTAATATGGGTGATGTGACTTGTTTGTGTGTATAATAGACTCAGATATTAAGACATTTTCAGAGATATTTCAAGAGTGTAACAACTAATTGTAGGCTGCATGTGTTTACTAAGCAGTAATAATATTTCTTAACAACAAGTGGGCTCATTGGAATGAGCTTTTGAAATTTAAGTTAAACTTAGGCCTACTAATTGTCCACCAAGACTCTCAACCTAAAATCCAGTGTTAGAATTAAAATCAAAAAAGCTCAACAAACCTTTATTGAAGGTAAGGAAGGATATCTACAGGTTATGCTATGTTATTAGACTACTACTGAAAAAGAATAATAAACTAAACTTGCAAGTAGGGTAAGACTAACAGCAAAGATACAAATAAATAAGTAAATAAAGGAGGAATTAGATAGTTATACCTTTTGAATAAGGTTAGATTTAAACCCATATACAAGTAAAGAAAGGCAAACTAAAATGTCAGAAGCAGACTTTCCCTTTGAGGATGCCAGAGAGGGTGCAGTACACACATTGCAGCAGTCAGGCAAAGAGAACCCTTCTGACGAACCACATGGTCCGTTGCTGGATGAGAAGGCAATGTCACATGCAACTGAAGATGAGGCATATGATAGCCAACACCCTCAAGAGACACTGCAAGGCCAAAGAGTCCGTAAGTTAACGGAGAAGGGCCAAGAATTACAGGACGAAAGAGTGAAAAGACTTGAGCACCGCTTTAATTTAAGCTATGAAAAATGGAGGATCATTGCTAAAGATGCCACACTAGCCTTTGATGTTGTTCAAATGAACTGCTGCAGGCGCATACTGCCAAGATGGGGAAAGCCTCCATGGAGCTGCATCGCATTTATGAAGACATGCGGCGTGTCTGCACACCGCATCCCGACATACGTCGCATGGTAGACATCTGCGAAGCAATGTCAAAGGAAATTGTGGAGACCAAGGGAGATGATGATAAAGAAGATCATGGAAAACCAGAGTTTGAACGGTTGAAGCATGTCACACAGAGTGTAAAGTCTAACCACTCAAAAGCGCGAAGTAGCTCAGTATTCAGCTCAAGATACTCAAGACACTCAAGCCTGTCTTTAGTTAAGAGACAAGATGCAGCTGCTGAAGCAGCTGCTAATGAAGCTACTCTAGAGATCCTAATAGAGCAAGAACAACATTTCAGAGAACTTCAAAGACTTGAAGCTGAAGAGAAGAAGCGGCTTGCTGAGCAAGAGGCTGCCGCTGCACAGTTGGGTGCTAGGCAGGAGGCTGAAAATGCAGAGAGAAGACAAAGTCTAGAGGCCAAGCGTAGAGAGATAGATCGACTAGAGGCACTCAAGAAACTAAATGCTGCAAAGGCACGAGAACAAGCATATGCAAATGGATGCTCAGATGAAGATATAGATGAGCTGTTCCGTAGCTGTGGTTCTCTGAGAATAAAGAAAGATGTGAAGCCTAAAATCAACCCAATAAAGCACTGCTCACCTCCAAAGGGTGAACAGCCTGTAAGGTGTGAAGACAGCACCACAGCTCTAATTAGAGCTCTCGCAGAATCAGTTGCAGCTAATCGTCTCCCTGTGCCTGAGCCAACAATGTTCAATGGTGACCCACTCCGGTATAATGACTGGAAGCTGTCTTTTCAAACTCTCATTGACAGGAAGAATATTCCAGCGGAAGAGAAGATCTATTACCTACGAAAGTATGTTGGTGGACCTGCACGGAAGGCGATTGAAAGCTACTTTCTGCTGGGCACTGAGGCAGCATACATCTCTGCATGGACAATCTTAGAAGAAAGATATGGAAATCCATTTCTCATTGCCAAGGCCTTCAGAGACCGACTCAATGCGTGGCCCAAGGTCAATCCCAAAAGCAGTCTGGAATTACAAGAATTTGTTGACTTTCTTCGCAGCTGTGAGACAGCGATGTCTCAGATCAAAGGGCTTGCCGTGCTAAACGACTGCAATGAAAATCAAAGACTACTCACCAAACTTCCAGATTGGTTGACCTCAAGGTGGAATAGGAAGGTTATGGAAGTGGAAGAGCAAAGCCAAACATTTCCAGGTTTTAGTCAGTTTGTGACATTCCTTACACGCGAAGCCAAAATCGCATGTAATCCAATTACATCCTTGCATGCCCTAAAACCAAATGAAAATGACAAGATCAAGGCCCAAAGGAACAGAAGTCCCAGCAGAAAGGTGTTTGCCACAAGTTCAGATGAAAGATATGTACCACCAAGCTGCATTTTCTGTGAAAGAGTCAATCACAGTTTGGATACAAATTTATGGAGAAAGAAGTACCTGAGCGACACAAGTTTATACAAGAGAGCAAGTTATGCTTTGGATGCCTGAAGCCTGGGCACCGCTCTAAGGAGTACGAAAAACGAAAAATCTGTGACATGTGTAGAAAACGCCATCCAACATGCCTCCATGAAAATCGCACCAAAGAAGCACGGACATCCACAAGCCTCAACAGATCTGTTGACAGTGACAACTCCATGGAGGAGAGGATAGAGAGCGCTCAGGTTCAAGTAATTAGTGTGTTGGGTGGGGCAACATCCAACAGAATTATGCAAGATATTAAGGGCACGCATACCTCCACAATCATACCGGTGTGGGTGTCAACCACCAGTGTACCAGAGCATGAAGTACTTGTATATGCACTCCTTGACACACAAAGCGATACAACATTTATCCTGAAAGAAACAGCAGAAGCTCTCAACACCAAGAGTGAGCCAGTTCAATTAAAGTTGTCAACGATGGCTTCAAGGAATGCCAGAGTGTCCTGTCAGAAACTGACTGACCTGCAAGTAAGAGGGTTCTACTCAGACAAAACAATACCCCTGCCGGATACTTACTCAAGAGAATTTATTCCTGCGAATAGAGATCATATTCCCACTCCAAACACCGCAAAGGCATGGTCTCACCTGGAACACATCTCAGATGAGATTGCACCTCTGCAAAGTTGTGATGTTGGCCTGCTTATCGGTTACAACTGCCCTCAGGCTCTTGTTCCAAGACAAGTGGTGTCCGGTGAAGTACATCAACCTTTCACACTTAAAACAGACTTAGGCTGGAGTGTGATTGGCTACGGCAACCCTCACATCGACTATGGAGATTTGATTGGAGTGAGTCATCATGTACTTGTGAAGCGGGTGACTCCAAGTTTGCAGCCCTGGTCTGACCTTGCATGCGAAGTGCACTATGTTCATAGAACACAGATTAAGGAAATAGTCTCACCTTCAGAAATAATGAACGCTCTTGAATCTGACTTCAGCGAGAGAGCAACAGAAGATGGCCAAATGTCCCAAGAGGATCTTGGATTCCTGGCCAAGATGAAAGATGGCATTAGGCTCAAGAGTGATGGTCACTATGAAATGCCACTACCATTTAAGCAAGAAAAGCCCAACTTACCCAACAACAAGCTGTGTGCTGTGCATCGTCTTAAATGCCTTGAAAGGAAGTTGAAGAGAAACCAGCAGTACTATAAAGACTACACAACCTTTATGAACGAAACAATAGGTCGTGGAGATGCTGAGAAGGTCCAGTTGGAAGACTTGAATAAATCCCCAGTATGGTACATCCCACACCATGGGGTGTACCATCCACAGAAGCCTGGTAAAATACGCGTTGTGTTCGACTGTGCTTCAAGGTTTCAACAGACCTCCCTGAACGACCATCTGCTAACTGGTCCTGATTTAACAAATGCCTTAGTGGGAGTACTCTGCCGTTTCCGTAAAGGCAAGGTGGCAATCATTGAACGCATGTTCCATCAATTTCATGTCAAGGAAGACGATCAGGATTACCTGAGGTTCCTCTGGTGGGACGGTGGAAACCTGGAGTCACAGCCGTCTGTCTATCGGATGAAGGTGCATTTGTTTGGGGCAGCCTCTTCCCCAGGCTGCGCCAACTACGGACTCAAACATCTTGCCACACAGGGACGTGGACGATTCAGTGAGGAAACTGTCCGGTTCATTCAAAGGAACTTCTATGTGGATGATGGATTAGTGAGTGTAGAAACCCAGGACCAAGCAATCCAATTGGTTAAGGAAGCAAGAGACCTCTGCAGCATGGGAAAACTCCATCTTCATAAGTTTGTCTCAAACAGCAAGGAAGTACTTGACACAATCCCTGAAGTAGAACGTGCAGAAGGCGCCAAAGACTTAAACCTGGCCTTTGGAGAGCTCCAAGTGGAAAGGGCACTCGGGGTTCAGTGGTGTGTGGCTTTGGATCAGTTCCAGTTTAGAGTGGTGGTCAAAGACAATCCACTCACTCGAAGAGGGGTGTTGTCCACAGTTGCCTCAGTATATGACCCACTTGGCTTTGCCGCACCTTTCATTTTGATAGGAAAGCAGATCCTGCAGCAGATGTGCAGAGACAAACTTAATTGGGACGATGCCTTACCTGAAGATCTGAAACCTTTGTGGGAATCTTGGCTTCTAGACTTAAAACAGTTGGCTGATGTAAAGATAGCAAGATGCTATGTTCCCAGTAGCTTTAAAGTTCAGCATTATGAACTCCATCATTTCTCGGTCGCCAGCACATCAGGCTATGGTGTGTGCACATATCTCAGAGCAGTCAGTACGACAGGAGAAATCCATTGTTCCTTAGTCATGGGGAAGTCAAGAGTTGCACCCACCAAGGTCACTACCATACCAAGATTGGAGCTGTCTGCAGCTGTCGTGGCTGTTCGTGTTAGTGACTTGCTGAAAAGAGAACTTGAAGTAAACTGCAAACATGAATTTTTCTGGACGGATTCTAAGGTCGTAATTGGATACATCAATAATGACGCCAGGAGGTTCCATGTTTTTGTGGCCAACCGAGTGCAGCGAATCAAACAAAGCACAGCATCTGCTCAGTGGCGGTATGTAGCTTCTGAAGACAACCCTGCAGACCATGCCTCCAGGGGTCTTGCAGCACTGCAGCTCAAAGCGTCCAACTGGTTCACAGGACCAGCCTTTCTATGGCAGGAAGAGCTTCCATGCGAGGACGTCATGGTGGGAGAAGTCCTAAGTGCTGATCCAGAGTTCAAGCAGGCTTTTGTGCATGACACCAAGGCCAAGGAGGAGAGGTCGCTCCTGGATCACCTACATAAGTTTTCGGATTGGTCAAGACTGGTGAGAGCGATAGCTAGGCTCAAGCGCAGAGCAAAGCAAGTCAAAGGCCTTCAGCAACATTCAAGTGATTCCTCTACTCTACATGAGAGGAAAGAAGCAGAGTTGAGCATTATAAAGATGGTCCAAGAAGCCAGCTTTTTCCAAGACCTCCAGTGTCTGTGGGAATCAGATCAAGGAAAAGAACAAGTTGCAAAAACTAAATCCATTCCTGGACCAGCAAGGCATTCTCAGAGTAGGTGGGCGTTTGACTCATGCAGCTCTCCATCAGCATGTTAAACATCCTGCAATTCTTCCACGGGATGAGCACTTGTCATCACTGCTCATAAAACACTACCATGAGAAAGTGTGTCATCAAGGACGGGCAATGACGATGAATGAGCTGCGGGCCAATGGAATATGGATTCTAGGATGCAGCAAAGCAGTGTCCTCACATATTTACAGATGCACAAGGTGTAGAAAGGCAAGAAGACCAACAGAACAACAGAAGATGGCAGATCTCCCAGTTGAACGCACTGAAGTGGCACCTCCTTTTACTTACTGTGGGATGGATTGTTTTGGACCATTCTACATTAAGGAAGGAAGAAAGGAGTTAAAGCGCTATGGACTACTGCTTACCTGCATGTCTTCTAGAGCCGTGCATATTGAGATGCTTGAAGATCTGTCCACTGACTCTTTCATTAATGCACTGCGGGCTGCCATTGCTATCCGTGGACCCATACGGCAATTGCGATGCGACCAAGGCACAAACTTTGTTGGTGCAAGAAGAGAGTTCGCTGAGGCATTGGGAGCAATGGAGAAAGAGAGCTTCAAGGAACAAGGATGTGAGTTTATCATGAACACGCCAGCCTCGAGTCATATGGGTGGTGTTTGGGAAAGACAAATTCGAACCATCAGAAGTGTCTTGTCGTCAATTCTAGAACAGTCCTCCAGACAACTTGACGGCTCCTCTCTCAGGACATTCTTGTATGAAGTCATGGCTGTTGTGAACAGCAGGCCTTTAACCACTGATTATCTGAGTGACTCGTCTTGCCCAGAGCCCTTGACGCCAAACCATATCCTAACTATGAAGTCCACTATACTCTCTCCACCTCCCGGGAAGTTTGTTAGGGAAGACTTGTATCTCCGCAAAAGGTGGCGTCGGGTACAGTTCCTTGCCAACAACTTCTGGGTACGATGGAGGAGGGAATATCTCTTAAATCTTCAGTGTCGGCAGAAATGGACAGAGGTCCGAAGAAATGCACGGGTCAATGACATTGTTCTTTTGTAAGACGACATGGCTCCACGGAACCACTGGAGGTTGGCAAAGGTAACTGAAGTGTTCCCAGGAAAGGATGGGAGAGTGAGAAAGCTGAAGTTACTGATTAGTGACCCTACTCTTGATGCAAAGGGAAAACGTATATCCAGACCTGCTTACCTTGAGCGTCCAATCCAGAAGACTGTCACAGTAGTGGAGGCGGATTGAAGCATTGTTCTGCACTCTGTCTCTGGCATTCTTTGGGTCAGATCTGTAGCTAATTCTGGTAGACTATCAGAGTGAGTAGATAGAAGATAAGGTGACTTTATAGTAAGATCTAATCTTTGTAACTTTGATAAAAAGTGAAGTGAAGTTAACAATACAGTTCATACATTTGCTTTTAAAAATAATAAAATTAAAATCTCTAAGGATTTTGGTGGGAGTGTAACTGCCATCAGTTCATTAACATGTTTTGTGGCCTACACATTAGGTTTTATTCATGTGGTGTGTAATTTCAGTACTGTTATTGTACAGTTGTATGTATGTGCATTGTGATGTCTTAATGATAATGTTCTGAATAGCTTGGGGCGGAACTAATTTGCATACGCTACCCGTGGGACCCTTTTTGGGGAGACACTGAGATAGAAAAGTTCTGCGATGCAGTGTGATAAGCGCTTTCCACAAGAAAATGTAATAACAGTAACTTTTAAGTTTAGTTACTACATTGGTTTTGTAAGAAATGTATTGTAGAATATGTTGTGATGAGATGTGTTGAAGATTCAAGATACAAGATCTGGTTTTAGCTCCTTTTGGTAACAAGCTGCCAACGAGGTACGTTGAGAATGTTTACAAGTTTTAGCTAACTTAGCCTGATAGCTTGCTGTGTTAATACAATGTGGTTGCTGCAAGCAGCTGTTATAAGTGTTGTTTTATTGTCAGTTTTCACGGGATTGATGGTCGACGATGGAATAAAGATCACCCTGTTTTTTACTCAACATCGTTTGTCTGCGCGTTACTGGGGAGCTACATAGCCGTCTAGCTCCATAGACCCCCATTGTTTTCGCACTTGTTTGCGATCGCCCCTAGCAGAACTGCAACAGATTGCAGGTACAATGGAATTAATTGGGGGGAGTGAACCGGCTCTCCGTAAAAGGGCTCTGGAGGTAGACACGTTAATGAGGGGGTGGTCCCCGTGTGGAGTATATTTATACAGCCAGGTATCAGCTGACTGAGCGTCTTCCGTTTTCCCATTTTCGCTGGAAGATCTAGCTTCCGTGTTTGGGTGGCTTGCAGGCAGCTTGGTTGGGCCTTGCTGGAGCTTGATTTAGGCTATTGCTCAGGTCTATTTCATCGTTCTAATGCAAGGTAAGCTTTCTCGCTTGTAAATTGACATCGTGTTTGATGCAGTTGCTTTTGCTTTTGTGCAATCCCGTCATTAGTTTATGCTTCCTTATTTTAGAATGTGTCTTTGCTTGGCAGCGGACTGTTTGCACATCCAGCCTTGAGCATTTATTCATTGGAAACGTGCCGTTAAGGCCGGGACAAACCAAGCCGACAGCTGACCGTCGGCAGAGAAGCAGTCGGACTGATCAGTCGGCTCCCGTCTCCCTGGGTCGGTCAAAAAAGTGCCTCGGAAGTCGGAACAGACCGAAGCGACGCCGACACTGAGTGTGCGTCCTGTGCGTGCGTAATACATTTCCATAATAGCAGGTGATGCTAAAAGATTCAGAGCCGAAAAGATTGTAGTCTATCGTCTAGTTACAAGTTTGAAGTTTTTATTGTTGCATATACTTTGCAATACAGCAAAATTCTTGTGCCACAGTTGCAGTAGTAGCCTACAAGGAGGGGTAAATTAACACCATCCATACATGCACACATTATACAGCCATATATGTCCTCTTTCTTCCGAACACGCTCTAGTGTGAAAGTGTGAAAGTCCTTACATAATGACAGAAAAAACAACCTAGGAGGACAAGCAGAGTTTTATTTTTTACTTGAATACTATCACAGTGATTTAGTTAAGTCAAGTCAAGTCACGTTTATCTAGCACATTTTTATATGCACAGAGTGCAACCCAAAGCGCTTATTAACGTGGTTCGATTTTAAAAATACCTAGATTCTGTGTGAAGTTCTCTGTATTAGAAATATAGAGGAACATTGAGATTATCAAAAGCAAGTTAAATTTAATTGATACAATACATAATCAATGTAAAGTATAAATGGTGAATTTGACAGCACCGTAGTTGAATAATTGCTAAATTGACTGATTAAATATGACTGCGGAAGCTTCCAGATCCTGCAGTGCTCCTCACTCCAGCAGCTCCTGCCTCTTCCCACAGCGCTTCCGCAGACCCAGACAACGTTGTTCACTCTCCGGCCCCTCCTGGACTACATATCCCAGCTTCCCATGCTTCTTCCAGTGCCTCCTCTGCGGCTTCCCAGTGCGATCTTCTTTTCCAAGCGCCACCTGACTGCTATAGGCATCCTCCAGGACCGCGTAACCCTGGGAGGTGTAGCTAGCCTCTCGCCAGCTCAGCAGGTTTCCAGAGGGATAGCCCCAGCCCTGGTTGTAGGAGCGCAGGCTGGAGAGGGGGAGGGCCTTGTCCCAGACGTGAATGTCCGTCACCTGACCTTCGAACCCTGACAGGGTCATTGCAGGTGGGCCATAGAACGACTGCAAAGCAGAGGCAACAGAGATGAACTCTGTTACAGTTTGACACAAATGGCGACTGTCACCGTGAAGATGAACGTGAGCACATGTTTCTCCACATATACTGTGTGTGTGTGTATGTTTCTCCACATATACTGTGTGTGTGTGTGTGTTTCTCCACATATACTGTGTGTGTGTGTGTGTGTGTATGTTTCTCCACATATACTGTGTGTGTGTGTGTGTTTCTCCACATATACTGTGTGTGTGTGTGTGTGTGTGTGTGTGTGTGTGTGTGTGTTTCTCCACATATACTGTGTGTGTGTTTCTCCACATATACTGTGTGTGTGTGTGTGTGTGTGTGTGTGTGTGTGTGTGTGTGTGTGTGTGTGTGTGTGTGTTTCTCCACATATACTGTGTGTGTGTGTGTGTTTCTCCACATATACTGTGTGTGTGTGTTTCTCCACATATACTGTGTGTGTGTGTGTTTCTCCACACTGTGTGTGTGTGTGTGTATGTTTCTCCACATATACAGTGTGTGTGTGTGTGTGTGTGTGTGTGTGTTTCTCTCACCTGACTCCTCCACATGCCTTTCCTGACACTCATCTTCCCGTCCTTCCACATCTGGGTCATGCCTGTGGCAGAGTCCCAGGTGGCACACAGGCTGGTCCAGGGATAGAGCTTCCCAAATGAGGGCACCTCCGCTACGGGGTAGAGGGTCTTGGACGCCTGGCCCACCGTCAGCTCGTACCCCGAGTCGGCTGTCGACCTCACGGTCAGGGTTGCGCTGTTGCTCATGGTCATGGTGAAGAGGGCAGTACCGGGCACAGATTCACTGATGATGCGCAGGCAGACAGTGAACGCCCGGGTGTCTTGGTAACGGGGGAAGCCGCGGAATGTGACTACACTCCCAGACATCACACTGAACATGCGGCCAGTCAGGTCTGTGCACAGCAACACACACAAACACACACAAACAAACATACATACATACAGTATCAATTATCATAATGTACAGCTATTATACTGTATCTAAAAATAACAAATGTGGCTTAAGATATAATATTATAATGAACACATAATGATCTCATACACGCAAATACACACTCTTGGGAACATATGAATAAGCATACACATGTACACATTGAAAATTATACTGGTTAGGAGTGTGTGTTTGTATGTGACTTATTTTTTGTTACCTCGACCTGGGGAAGGGCTTGATGTCCAGTACCACGACTGTGAGGATGTCCATCTCCAATCTGTGTTTTAATAGGAACAATGTGGATTACATTACAAACCATAAAATTACCCTTTGGGAAGTCCCCCATGCAATCAACCATCAGTATTTATATACATGTGTAACCCCTTCTTAACGGGTGTGCACAGGCACTCGTTACAATACATAAAACAATGGCGCAAACAGGATCCTAGATCTAGACTTAAGACCAAACTGTTCTCAGATGCTTTCTGCTAACTGCACTGAGTTATAATTTCTGAATCTGTCTTTATTTTTTTATTTAATTATTCTACCCTGTGTCATTGTTTTTAATCATTCTCTATTTTTAAATGATTTTACCTTGTGTGTTTTATGTTTTCTTTTTATTATGATCTTTACCTTTTTGAACTATTCTTTGACTATATTGCCCTTCTATGCTTTTATTCGTTATTATTGTTTGGTTTTGTTTATGTAAAGTACATTGAATGACCTCTGTGTATGAAATGCGCTATATTAATAAACTTGACTTGACTAGTGGTGAATGCAGTTAATGCAAAAAGGAATTGCCAATACACCCGAAGTATAATGAAATGTAATAATCAAATATTTATTTAATAATAAAAGCCACGTCGTAAACGTGACAACCCAAAAGCTGACAAATGTAACTCGTAGGCTAAGTTAAGGGGAACAGGATAAAACCGAACGTTAACGTTAAGGTTAACAGACGTTAAGGTGTTAACAGCTAATGGTTAGCCAACACGTTAGCTTAAGCCAAACAGTTACCAGTATGGAAGAGAGTACAATACACAACTCAAATTAAATCACAATAGGCTACACAAATCACAAAAATAGTATTAATCATATAATAAAATAACCCCCCCATTTAAAAAAAAAAAAAAAGTGTCCGAAGCCACCCCGGTTGACAGTAATAACGTTATGTAATCAGAACAGATTAGGCAAATTTACTGCTTTATCAACCGTCACTGTTAGTACTCTAAAGGCCCTTTCACACAGAGATTACGCAAAATTTGCGGGAAGAGGAGACGTCTTTTTGCCGCAACGTGTGTCTGAAAACGAGGTGAAAATTTGCCGGCCTGCTGATCTGTTCACAAGTCCCGACGATTTGGGGAGCCAGGAGACAGGACCTATGGGTGGGACCAGCTAGCAAATTTAAACGTGACGTGCAATAGGGGCGTGTAGACTGATATGCGTGGGCCTTATGCACCCTTTAGATGCAGCAGGTGTGTAATTTTCAAAACCATGGCGGGAAAACTGACAACACTTTGGCTAGCTGCTGCCCACATCTTTAGTAGGCCTACCTTGCAGATGCAATTGAAGTTGCTTTGCATCATCGTGCAGTGCTATGCTTCGATAGAATCGGATTCATCTTGCGAGCAACGTCTTCGGACAATAAAAAGTAATTTGGATGAGAAATTGAAGAGAAGCAGGGAGCAGTTGCATTAAGCATTACAATACCTACTCTTGTTCAAGAGCATTATCGCCTGTCCTCGAACAATACAGCAGGCATTCCTAGCATTAAAGTCCACAATATTCTAAACAGGTGCAGTTACCAAAGCAATCGGTATACAATGCATTAAGCATTACAATAAGAAGTGTGATTTCACCGATTAGACGTACACATTTGAATAACCGCGGACTTAGGCTGTATTTGTGAAGTCTGGCGAATGTAAATGAGTGAAGTACACAGGAAGATTAAACTATAAATGTTGTAATAGAAAGAAATGTGCTTGAACTATTTACAAGTGCAAAATGAAACATCCAACAGTGCAATGTAGGCATATTATAACTATTTACAAACATTAACTATTTACAAGTGCAAAATGAAACATCAGTGCAACAGTGTATTATAACTATTTACAAACATACAAAAAATACCATCCATACCAAAAATAGAGCCCTATAACTGCAAAATATGCAGTGCTAAATTTTTTTTTAAAAACCGCAAAATCAAAAACAACAATATGATCAGTCCAGCTGCTGATAAGACGCAGACGGCCCGTTGTGTGACTCGTCCATGTGTGGAAGCTGGGGAATGGTGGCGGAGGAGAGTGGTAGGACGCTGCAGCAGGTGCACGGTAGTGGCGTGGGGTGCTGTGCTCTGGTACAGGAGCTGGTATTCTTGCAATCATGTCCCGCATAAGGGAAGACTGCGACTGCATGTCCCTTTGGATACTTAGTCGGGTTGTTTCATAGGCAAACAAATCGGTGAAACACACAGGGGAATGTTATGGCCTGCAATTGCGAAAATGAGTAGGCCTACGAATTTACCTGGTTGGTTATCGGTGGCTGATTGTTGGCTTTCGGTGTTGGAATCGCTGGTGCTGGTGTCGGCGCCAGAACAGACACTGGATGCTGGGGATGCAGGTGTTGCCTCCATGCTGCTCTGAAGAGCGACAGGGTTGGCCTAGTGGCTGCTCCCCCAAATCGCACAACAGAGGTCAAAATATGGCCAATCCAGTCTCCCCCTGCCACTTCTGCCGTTGTGGTCATTGACGCTGTTGAATTTTTTGCAGGCTTTTTAATTGGCTGGTGACCTGCATCTTGTCCCGTGCATAGCCGAGGTCGCGGAGTTTTCCGGCAAGTCTTTCCAATATAGGACCATCCTTTACTGTCCCGTTCATGTGGCGCCTCATCTCATCTTCTCCCCTAAGGGCAAGGAGCGTCCGGATTTCTTGGTCTCCCTAGTGTGCCATGTTTTCTTTCTCCTTGTTGTTGTTCTTCTTCGTTCTGATCAGCTGTGTGTGTTTTTAAATCTCCCGGTGGTGGGTTGCATAGGTAGCGTCACTAGACACCCCTGCCCACGTCCCCTTCCCACGCCCACGTTCCCCCTTTCCGCCTTGACCCATTCACACTGGTGGCGGA
This sequence comes from Alosa pseudoharengus, assembly GCF_046254945.1. Lineage (NCBI taxonomy): Eukaryota > Metazoa > Chordata > Actinopteri > Clupeiformes > Clupeidae > Alosa > Alosa pseudoharengus. The sequence goes on from NW_027468640.1 coordinate 35,714,160, forward strand.
ACGAAAAAACTCGGCAAAATGTCTAGGGGGCTTGGTAGTAAATTTGGCGAGACCCTTTGTCCCGCCGTTCCGCCTCGGTCTATGTGAAAGGGACACTCGTTCCGCGATTCTGGTACATAAAATCGCGGCAATTTTGCCAGTGTGAAAGGGCCTTATAGCTCATTTCCCAACATGAACATTTAAAACACAAAGCATGCTGGTCAATGGAGTTAATACAGTAAAGGTTATTAAATCGTCAGCTTTTACAGGTGCTTACACATATATTTTTGGTAACACTTTACCTGGATAGTTCACCTACAGAGACTTTACAGATGGTTTGTTGAAATTCAAATTCACTTTTTAGAATGTTGTTTAACAACCTGTGCATGTCACGGTAGCCAGCTGGTCTGTAGCTGTGCAGTATGTACATTGTGTAAACCTCCCTCCCGACGCCTTAAGAGTCGTGCCGATGAGAGAGCTAGCAGCCTGGCCTTTTAGCTGGATTTCTAGCACGCTCGACTCCCCATCCGAGAGTCCGAGAGTGCAGGGCAGAGCCACATGATTCAACTCAACACAGGTTACATTAACAGAGTGTCACAGATTTATATGTTTAGAATCTGAGCATCTGTAGATAGTCCAGGAGTAAAGTAAAGTGTAACCTATTATTTTTATAAACAGGCATTGAAAATATAGAGGTGTCAATGTGTGTGTGTGTGTGCATGCACACGCTAAAAGGAAGACAGTTCCTCAAAAATGGTTAGTTCAACCCACATCCTGACATGGGGATGTTTCCCGTTGTCAACGTTGTCTTTCATTGACCCTTACAGTACTTCACCCTTACTTATGAGTGAGAAGTACTCCAGCAGACTGTGTAGTTAGGGCTGTGACTTACTAAGCCACAAGGGCTTTGGATGCCAAATCACAATAAAATGTGAACATATTGCTATTGAAGATGCCTTTATAGCTTTGTGTGAAGATTTGTGTGTGTGTGTGTGTGTGAGAGAGAGAGAGAGAGAGAAAGACCTGTGAGAAGAAATTCCGATTGTTATAGGCTTATGTCAGCTTCAAGAAATTAAAGGAAGACAATTATCCCAATGTCCAAATAAAATACATTTTTACAAATGTATGAATTTAGAAAATGTATTAACAAATAGGCTATGTCCCCTTTACCAAATTAAAAATGCCAACATGGTTCAACCACTGTTGGTCTGGATTTAGCCATTACAATAAAGATGACAATAAAGGCAGTAAGATTCCCTTCCTCTATTGCAGTGTCCTTACGTTTGGTAATAGGAGTGGAGTGCCTGCAGTCCCTTCTTCTTGAAACACTTTGCTTTCCTCCATTACCTGACTTCTTTATAGCCTTTCAGTATTACTGCACTTTGCATTACAGAGCAACCAGTCATCTGTTGTTTCATGCCAAAAAATGAATACAAGACCGAGCCTACCTGTCGTAGTAGGCCAAGTAGTGGCAGTAGGGGTGCTGTTGCTGGAGGAGGCCACTAGTATGAGCACCAACCATAACATGGAGGCCAGAGAGAGAGCCATTGTTCATGTGTCCTCGCTGTCAACTGACTCCTAGACAGATCTCTGAATAGTTTTGTTTGTCTTTAGCTGGAGTTTCGTTTCTCTGTAAATGTGGGGGGGCTATCTGGCCATCTGTTCAGTGCAAATGTGGGAAGTAAGACTGGCTTGTATTACTAGTGGGAGGAGGATAGGCATACGGCCCATGACCTCAGTATTTTTATGTACTCTAAAAGTCAGAGTTGGGAAGTGAGACAGGCATTAAATACCTTACACAAAAAGTAAATAGGTCTACAAAACTCAAAAGTGAATACAAACACATTTTTCCTTTCACAATTCTGATATGAAATAGGACACATTCAGAGTGTGTGGGGTGTTTTGTGGGTTCATGCTTGGCTATGGTGAGTGGTGATTTACATTTGTTTTTCCCAAACTCTTGAGAGTGTTGACTTCCCATCCTCCTCTCTGGGCTCCTCTGGAATGCAGACCACTTGAATTTAAGATCAACAACTAGATGGAGGCCAGTCAGTAAAAATGAACTACTTGTGTGGAAAATGCTCGGAAACCCTACCAATCAACTATGATGTTGTCTTTGAGAGGCTATCACTGAATAAACCTCTACAAATGTTTCCATAACAATTCATAGCAAAGGGACCATTCTGTATTGCTTTGCAATGATACAAGAGTGCAATTGTACTGCCACATCCCACCCATAGTGTTCTATTTATTGCAAATGGACATACTGTAATTATACTTATACATAGCCTTATACCATGGTCTAGGTTGAAAAGGGTGTCGTTTAAAAAGTGATATACTACACCTATGAAGTAGATCTGGTAAAAAAAAAGTTTGATGCATCCATTATAAGAAATAAATGGACTTCGCGGAAGCAACCGTCCTCTGCGTTCACGCCTCCGCGTCGTCCATTTATTTCTGATAATGGACACCTCGTCGGGCATTATCCCTTACATATTCTACTGCTCTTCATTCCATTCTTACTGTTCTGCTTTGTATTCGTTTATGTTTTTTTATTCTTTATTCTTATATGTTGAGTGAGTGTTAAGTGAGTGTTGTACTTTGAGAGCAAAGAAGTCAAATTCCTTGTTTGTTTTACGCAATTGTGATTCTGATAATGGGAAGGTGAAAGTTCACTGGTTCTCTGAGAGAATTATGAAAACAAGAAACATCACTGTGTGTGTGTTTGTGTGTATTTTCGAGGAAGATGCAGTGACTACACGGCTACTACTATTACCACTACAATGAGGTAACGAGCATCAAGATAAAACTGGTATCCATCTCTTCCAGCATACTGTTATTTTCTGTTATTTTCTTAACCTATTTATTGGTTGACAAATCAGGAATGTTATCTGCTTTTTAAAGCTGGAAATGCATTTTTGTCCCTGTAATAAACTGTATGACCTGACATATAACCGACTGTTTAAACATTGGCCAGCCATATTCAGAAGCTCATCTGTTTTGTAAAGAAAGGAAGTATGGGATCTTAGTAACCCGCCCAAATAATGGAGCTTGCCAACACACACATACATCAAGACAGATCTGGGAAGAGAGAACCAATAGCAGTAGAGAAAATAGACACCAAACCAGGAAATTCTTGAATTTTTGATTACACAATCCTGTAGACTGACATAGGGTTCATGTACGAAATGATGTAACCACAAGGAGGATCTACGGGAACTGATGTAAGCATAAAAAACAGAATAACAGAATCCCAGAAAAATAGAAAAAGGGAATGAGAATGCTTTTATTTGTTACACATTGAATGACCTCTGTGTATGAAATGTGCTATATAAATAAACTTGACTTGACTTGAAAAGGGACAGTCTCAGCAGCATTACAGTAAAGGGAAACTCTGGTCTAACAACAACCTAGGGATGATAATGAGTGTACATTTTCGTTTGGGACGTCAATCGGTGCAGTTTTGAGTAAGACTGGAATATGCACATGTCATAGACATCTTTTTAGGGATTTCAAGACATTATCAAGCGTAACTGTCTAAATGAAGAATGACCGGATGGTCCAAACAATATTTTTCATTTTGATCATCTACATGAGTGCAACCAAGTAACCCTGTCGTCGCTGAAAGACCAACATTGTTCAGGGGTTTCTTTTGGATCCATTGAAACTGAGTAAGAGTTAGAACAACAAAGATTAGTGTCTGCTGAAGATATAAGATTCTGCCTAATTCATTTTTCATTACTTTGATCACTAACCCACTCAACAGTGCTGTAGGAAAGGATTTGGAGTCACGGAAAACCCTGAACTTAAACTTTGAGAACTTTACACTTAAACTTTGAAAAACTTCCATTATTTCCATTACCTTCCATTATTTCCATTAATTGTGTTTATATATTTGTTTTATTTATTTACTTAACTTAAACTTTCACAACCTTTTGTATCCAAATAGCCTATTACTCTTCCAAGGATAATCATGCTGTGTGTTTATTCTGGAATATGTTTACTAAACCTGGCTCTGCATCTCCCTGGCCTATTATAATTAGATATTCATATATGCTATTCTATATCTTAACACTTTCTGAGTAAACAGGTTTACAGTTATTTCTGTAATTCCTTGGTTTTCACATAGATTTAGCCTGTGAAACATGTTTTACTATTTAAAAGAGCATGACCAAAACTCAACAGTACAAAAAGGGTCACTGCAGACCAGAAAGCAGTGGTGTGCTTCTTGAAGGGCAGGGGCGAAAAAAGAAAAAGGGCACCACAACATTGGGTCCCAACCTCACACAAAAGGTTATGATGTGTAAAGCATTATAAACGATAAATGATAACTTCTGACTGGTTTTGTGGAAAGAAATGACAGATTGAAATTTACAATATGACATAACCATTAACATATATATAGGCATCTTGAAAAAAGGGCTATTCAGATATCAGGGGTGAATAATAGCCCATGGTATATGATGAGGGGCCCAATTAAGACACATCACATTACCCGTGTGAGACCATAAAATAAATGATTGTAAAATAAAATATAATTATACAGATCAGAATTCATATTTTGGAATTTCACTTGGAGTTTCACTTTATTTTCCGTTGTGAGATAGGGGTGAGGGTCTGCAGTGCAGTGCAGTGCAGAAACACAAAAAAAGACATTGGTGGCACCGTAGACTCATGTCATGCCTTTGGGAAAACCTTCTCTAGAGGTCCTCACATGGTAAGGAAGACTTCTCATTTCTCATTGACTGGGATTTGTTCCTTTCCATTGCAAGGGCGCTTCAGGAGTTTTTTTTTCTTCCATCAGAAAGGCACCTGTAGGGAACCTCAAGTGTAAGGGCACCTCAAGTGTAAGGACACCTACCACATATTTCTCACTGCAGGGGCATCCATTAGAAACGTATGTCCCTAAATTGATGCAAGTAGAGACACCCTTTACTTAACTGTATCACATTTTATCCACTAGGAGCACCTACCTCACATGTAGTAGCCTACAATATATCACATTATGAAATTCAGCCTAATAATAAAGGCTATTGCCAAAAATGAATCTGAGCAAAGCTAATTGTCAAATATTTTACGTGCACAACTGAACATTGCACAACTGAAAAAACTTAAAGTTAACGCAAAACAGCGGTCTTTATCATATCTCGGCTAAGCCTACTGGAGATAGTCCCAAAGTGGCCTATTGGTCTCTTTCTGGGCATTTTTTCCCCGTTTTCCACGCAGTTGATGGACGATGCCCAGCCTTGAGCCATGATTTCACGAATGGCTAGGGTTGAACTGGACCAGGGGAGGCGCATTGATGCTCAGAAAAAGAAGCGCATTTAAGCTGCGCTCCCTTAAACAATTTCTGGCTTTGTCATCAACGTCATTAAGCGCAGAGAATCCTCTCTCGCATTCTGCCTAAGTAGGCTAGGTAAAAACGTGTTGCCTGCGATGACGAGTTTCTTCAGGCAGGACCCTTCCCTTGCCCCTTGCATTTTAAAGTCCCGATACTCCTCGACATACATTCCTTTTAACTTTTTCCACTGCTGCTAATTGCTCAATCGCTAACAACGCTCTAGCAAAATTAATAACAACTCGATTCAGAGGAGGGTGAGATCGGACAGGACAGGGGGCTATTATGCGGAGCAGTGCCCCTGCAGTCTGTGGGGGAAATACACATTGCAACCAACGGGGAAAATGTAGATTATCATAGTTACGGGTTGGCAACTTGACAATGAATGAGTGGGCCCCCTCTGACAGTGATTTCGAGCAGAACTAGTAGTGCCCTGGCCAGAACTAAGGGGGCTGGGCACCAGGGGCGTCACTAGACCTTATTCACTGGGGCACGTGCCTTAGTAAAAGTCTCCAGTGCCCCAGTAAAATTCTAGCGCGGCTCTAGCTGGAAACGGCATTCATGAGCGCATCTCCGTGTCTGCTTTACTCATGGCTCGAGCCTGTCACTTACCAGCCAATAAAAAAAAAAACAAGGAATAAAGAAAGGGGCCATAATAGCCAATCAGGAAATAGCATCTCTGTAGCTGGGTAAGATTGAACGCAACAACCAATGAAAATCGTTCACATGATTCTTCCGAGTGTTTCGTTGTACTGCACACACATACACTGTGGAATCAGCTGGAGCTCATTACATCACTTTGAGCACAGAGTAAGTCGTCCCCTAAAATTCACAACTTGTTTGACAGAAAAAATGACAAGTTGATCGCTGTTAGAGAGTGTTGCACATAACTAGCATCTGTTTTTCAATGCTTAGCGTCATTGTAGCCTTAGCAACAGTTTACCAGCTTGTGCTCTCTCACTCACCATGCGTAGGCTGCATGCACACATGCGGACAATTGACCGATCCCAAGCCCCTCCTCCCATTGTCAGTCCCATAGTTACTGTTGCTAAGTCGGACAAGTTTGCAGGAAAGTGTGCGAGAACGCGTGTTCAACATGGGGACGCAGCACCCCCATTTAGCCTAGTGCAACAGTGTATGGATTTCTGGGCGTCAAGTAATATTGATATATTCAAAAAACAGAGGTCAGAAAGGCCTTCAGTATGCAGAAGGACACATTCACAATGTCCGCTGTCATCAACGAGGTGGAACACCACAAATTGAGGACAAAAAAATCCGGTGTCGTGGATCCTAATGGGATGCATGTTAACTGGATAAACAATTAGCACGTTATCCCGAGCAGGTAGTTTACCTTATTTGCTGCAGATGTGACTCTGATTCAATAAACAGGTCTGTGCGAACATATGGTGTTGACGTGTCCATAACAAAATCTAACCATATTTCGAGGATTAGTAAGACGGGACCAAGTGCTGCAGATCCAAGTTCACGCAACTTGGGAGAGTGACTAGCCTGTTAAGCAGCTCATGTTGGGGAGGTGGAGAGAAGCTTCTCTTCGGTAGGCCGAGAGTCTACTTATTATTTTGAATGGCTGCTTTATAAGGAAGAGTTCAAATAAACATGATACAAGTGTATTGAAAAGAACCCACTCCGAGTTCAAACCCATACCACGCATGATAGGATAGCATTTTGCAGACGTGGTTTGTCTTGCACTAGACTTCATCATTATGCTATAATTAATTTAAACGTGGGCAATGTAGTAGGCTAGGTCTAATATTGGCGATTTCGAGACTGCATAGCCTCGTTTTGAATAGCATGGCATAGTTTTGATTCAGCACATGATTCGATCTTTAGAAGACATTGTCTATCTCTCGTTCAGCCATCAATAATGCATCGCAGTAGGCTAGGCTAGTATTGCGTTTGTTGAAAAAATTATCATTAGCCTATTTCTGTCAACAGTCTTCTATCCCAAGTTAAACATGGCAATGTAGCAAAGCTAAAAGTATGTTCTTGATGTGTGTAAGGCGATACGTGATTGAAGGTGTAGCCTTTTGCGCGGCTTCCAATCGTATGAATGTGCGAGTTCAGTTCCTGCAAGGTAGGTATATTTTTTTTTGCGTAGGCTTATGTTGTCGTTTCATCAGTGGAAACCAGATTTAGTTATGTTTTTGTGTGTAGTTATGAACACAAATAAAGGGAACATTTTCGTACACACTCAGATTTCTTTACTGAAAAGTAGCAGCCTATCCAAAGTTAGGCCTATATGTGTTAACGTTTCACACGGTCAGATATCGGATGTCACTTCTACAAGTATCTCAGGCTTATCTTTGAACCTTTTTGAGCTCTTTAGTTATTTAGTTTCTTAGGCTACTCGCAAAAGAAGCATTATAGCCTTCGCATAACTGGCGTAGCCTATTGTCATACAGAACGGACACTAGAAAATTCAAAATTGACCGAGGTCCTCCGAAGTCCTCATTGTGACATAGTAAAAGGGGGCGGGGCTTGGGATCGGTCAATTAACAACGATTTATACTATACTGTAGAAAGAGTCCTGTAAAAGTAGCCTATACTGTTTGTTAAGCTGTCCTACTGTAAAACTAAACACAGCCTTCTGATAAACTATATAGAGATGGACATCATAAAATTCTTCCTGAACAGAGGCAGAGGGAGAGGAACAGTGAGGAGGATGAGGGAGGTATGATAATTTTGCCCACATTAACGGTAACATTAACCTTTATGCTGGTAATAGCCAGTGCTGTGATTTGATCAATGATTTAATGGCAAACTCAAATAAGTTTGCTGCATTTGCAAATGTAGCCTATAATAATACACAGAATCAGATAGCCATCTGTGTAAATTATTATAGGCTACGTTTGCAAATGATCACCAAAAGTCAGTATGAAGGCTTTAGTAGGCTATTTAAGCTACAAAGAACTGCAGTATTGCCAGGATGTCTATAGGACCCTTGCCTGGGAGGGAAGTATATCTCAATTTTGACTAAAAATAAGCTTCCCTTGTGTTAGTAGGAAAGCCTATTAAATTAATGCAGTGAGTATAGGCCTTATGCCTATGTGTTTGGATGTTGCTGGATAGTGGCTGCTACAACAATTGAGTGAGAGAGTGCTGGAGGAGGAGAAGGAGGAGAAGAAGGTCGAAGAGAGGGAAAAGAGAGGGGAGAAAGAGCACAGGCTGGGCAGTCCAGTACCAGGCAGGGGGAGGAGGAGGAGAGAGACAGGCAAGAAACGGATGAGAACATGATGGGGGCTAGACGTAAAACTATTCAGAGTATGGAGGAGGATGTCGGGGGAGCCTAGGGGAGATATGTGATGGTCCAAATCAGGCTAGCCATTTATTTCATATTGCGCGCACAGTTATTTATTTAATTTTTTTTATGTATTGGGAGTTGGGGGCCTGTGCCCCAGCAAAGCTCTAGGTCTAGAATCGCCCCTGCTGGGCACTACCGGGCCCTATGGTAATTCGAACACTGGTTATAGTGACCAAAATTATCACAGTTTTCGGTATTATCACGGTATTTCTAAAAGTGTGTTCACTATGTTCAGAAAGCGTTGATAGGCCTACACAAGCTGAAATAGTTTCAAAAAGTGTCCTGTTCACTTTTTTCTTCATGTTTAATTGGCTATGTGCTTATAGCTTACTGTAACTTACCCTACCATAACTTGGAGTTTGCCATTTCTGTTATTTGGATGCAATAAGTGAGACCAAAGTGAGTGTTCAAAATAAAACTTTAGGCTACTGTATTCTCCTCATAACGTGAGTGGAATGGATTTACAGTAATGTGGACGTGAACATAAAAAGACGCAGAGTGGCTACATGATACAGTGCACATTTTGCGGTGAAAAAGTTCCGCCTTTTAAAATCAGGTGTAGCCTAATCTGAATCTTACGTAGTTACAGTAAAACAATCAATTAGACAAAAGAATCAGTAGGGGACCAATTTTGTTCCATTATACCAGGCCTACTATGTCAAAAGCTCGGATGAAGCTGGGAAGGATTAAACACACGGTTTCCACACCGCGGTAATCAACAGTGATAATCATGATGTTTGAAATGAAAACGGACAGTTTATCTCAGTCGCTTTGGTGCTTTTCTCACATCACTATTAACATTGGTACAGCAGTTAGTGCAATTCTCAAAACAATTAGTGCAAACTGCAAAACCTAGTGGATGACCTGCAAAAGCACGTCACTTGCTCAAAATGGATAGTCCATTCCTCAAAAGCAGGTATTCATGTCAATGAAACTGTCAGTGTCATCAAAATGAGAAGTCTTGACACCATCGTTTATAAACAAGATAGGCAAATGGCTTTGTCATGTTTTCATTATGACAGTTCTCTTAGTGTTTTCCAATGCAAAAAAGGTCAGAACTCGGTGACACTATACCTGAACATGCTCAAGACAGCACTATACAGTACTTGTACAGCCATTTGAAAACTACAGTAAAGTTACACATTGCTGTAGTTAGGTGAGTAAGTGAGATCTTTCTTAACGCCATCATGCACCTTCGTGTGAAGTTGAAAATCGATTCCTGAGCAATCGATGCCAACTAATTCAGCACCTTCACTTGGGACAGCGCCTTTGTAACGTCGAACGTAAGAGGCAGCGTGTAAGAAGCTTCCTAAGGGACACTTCGGGGAACACACTTAGGAACAAACAACTTTGGTAAGATACATCTTTCGAGTCTTCTTAGCGCGCTAAGAGGGAGTTATCGGGGAACCGGCTCATGTCTATTATATTTCATTGTAGCCTAATGCATCAGCGTTTAGCTTAACAAGGAATTATAAAATGCAAAATGCACGCAAATGTGATTCAAATCGACATAATTTCAGTTAAATTATGAAACGAGACATTGGTAGAATAGCTTCTGATTTCATTTGTCTAAGTGTAGCCCATCTTTTATTAAATTAAAAAGGCAAGAGCAAGGAACATGTAGACTACAAAAAAGTAAGATGAAGGAACATAGGTTACATGTAGCTTAGACAAACTGCACTAAGTCTATATTATTTACACATTTCCTCACTGTCTTACTCGACCTCATCTTCAAATGTCTTTAATGATAACACCCGCAAAAAAACACTCTTGCGCAGGATGATTAATCAGATGCCATTTTTATATTTTCGCCTATGTCCGAAGTACATATGGCATATACGTTGATATTTCAGAACTGTTAACGTGGACAGCTCCTCATTTTAAGATCAGTGCAGGCACATTCACTATATGAGCATGTTCGGAAAACACTGAAAAAAGGAATTTTCTATAAGGTTCGTCGTAAGGTTCATAGTTCTAAGGTTCTTCGTAAGGTTCATCCATCGATATCGGGAAACTGGGTTCAGAATCGTAGGGGTCTATTTTTTACAGTCTATGGTCTAATCAAACAGGGCCTACAGGCAGTGATCAGACTCGTAGGTGCTTTCAAATAAACTGTTGAATTTTAAATATTACTTGACAAGAGGTAACCATATTGATAATAGGCCTACTGTAGGCTTATGTCGGTCTTTAAAGTTATGCTATTTTAAATGACAAACTGGCATGAATTCCGGAAGTCACGTTATGGTTCAAACAAAACACTATGATCAGCTATAGACAGAGCAAGTGGCAGCGTGATGTCACTTATAGGCTAACCAGACATTGTTTTTGAGTCACATCGATTTTGATTCACAAATGTCATGATGCATTATTCCACAAAATTGTCTTCTCTATCAAGTTATTCAATAGGCTAAACATAGGCTATGCTCTAATGACAAGCATGAGCAGCATATGAACACTGTTTCTCTAAAAAGCTAAGTTAGCCTATGTGAGAGTACTTCGCACCCGTTATGCAGTAGTGAAGAGGCTATTGCTGACATTTGGAAACTAATATAGGCCTCTTCTAAAAGCCCCATTCGCTAAAAGTTGGATTCGGCTTATAGCTGCAATAAAAAGCCACTAGCCTACAGGATCCACATGATTTCAAGTGATATTATTCTATTTTCAGAAATGATATGTAGGCCTATTCTCGGAAATAATCCACTTAGGCTAAGATACAGGGGTTTATTAGAAGGAACAAATTATAATGTATTTATTGACAGGTAACTTAATAGGCCCATCACTGAGCTACAAAGTTAGTCAATTGTTTTGTTGGACGTTTGGAGAGCGTCTGCTAAATTGTCTGTTAAATACCCCAACAAGACGAACTAACAAACAACAAAAATAGCCTAATGAATGATAGAACCAAGCTTAAAATGTTAAATATTTAATTATTTTAACGTCTGATATTAGAATATATCTTAAAACAACTCAACAACAGTGAATACGGTTTAAACCCCATTTTTATTTATTTAGAAAGATCAATGACTATCGACCATGTTGGCCGATAGACCTCTCTCATTCGGGGTTGAGGGGAAGGTACAGAGGGGACAGGTGAAGCTTAACGCCTCCTCCTGCCAGCCCTCTTGCGCCTACTCACCCTAGGTCTGCGCCTCCTGCGAACGGGGCGAGAAGCTCTTTTTCGTCGTGGTGCCATTGTTGTGTTTATGATTGTGTACCGATACTGCGTCCTCGACCTCTATTTATACGCAATTGTTGTGACGTCATAGAGGTCGATTATGACGTCATCACACAACTAACAAAACAGGACGCAAATTGCTCACTTTCTTGTACTTCTGTTCAAGGGAAGATTCAGGAAGATTAGACGTGTCTCCTGTCAAGACTACTCTTAAAATTTGTTGTTTTTATTATTTGGATTAATAAGTACTTCTTACCTTTGGAGCTGGGTTTGCAGATATATTTGTTGCTGTAGGCCTAATGTTTTAAAAATGTTTTAAAACGTCGACAAACGATATCAGTGTCTACTCGTCTCATCTCCAGCAAAGTTTTACATAGGCCTAGCACTGACTCTACAACCATGTAAAGTTTACATCGAAACGTGAACCATATTATTTTTCTGTCCGATGCTATCGTGCAAGTCAAAGAAATATCCATACGGAGGGTTTTAGATTTGCGTAGGGATACATAATTAAATACAGCCAATTTTACACCAATATTATCAAACATACAATACATATTTGTTTTACATCGCAATCAATGGATTGACTTAGACCAGACGGACAGAATTAGGGCCCAAAATGTTTGTATATTCTGAAAACTGTTATGGAATAGTGCCCGGTTCCCCATAAGCATCGTAAGTTAGGTGGTAAAGTCCCTCTTACGGACGTCTTAAGATTTGCAGACCGTTTCCCGAAATCATCGTTGAACGTCGTTAGAACGTCGTGAAAACACTCCCAGATCTACGAGTGGTCCAGAGTACTCGTCAATGTCTAAGAGCATCTTAACAAGTAGCCTACTTAGGTCACCAGCAGGACATACAGGAAAATTACAACTAAGAATATAATTATCCAACATTCTTTATTATATTTACTTGTACTTAATTAGATTAGCAACATAGCATAGGCCTACATTTAAATGTTCATAATGATATGATTAAAACGGACAAAAATGCAATATATGAAACGATACATTTGTGATACAAGCAATGTAGCTTGACTACGCCACCCAATTGGAGAGCTGGGACACTTATATAAAATAACCTTATATTTTACTCACAAGTTCGTTGAGTTTGGTGGGAGCAACACAACAGATTTACCCAGACAACTTTTTTTGTACAAAAATATATTTATTACAATCTCTGATTACAATAATAAAGAGGTAGGCCTACACCAAGCACACGCACTCGCTCAAGCTTAAAAGCTAGACATCGGACAACAGATTCAAAAGTCCACTTGAAGTTCGTAGCTAGGAGCCCACAGTCCATAAGAGGTTCCTCTAACACAAGTCCGTCTCACACCAGGCAGTGACGTCTGCACAGCAGGCCACCTGTCAATCACTCGCACGCACCGGCACAACACACAAACACAAACAAAGAGAAGGCCGCCAGTATCTCCATAGATAACAAACACAGCAGAAGCACAGCACCACACTAGAAGAGCAACAATCGTGCAATACCAAATTAAATCACTGCAATTCGTGAATATGCATAGGCTATAGGGATATGACTACGGCAGACAGTCTGGAGCACTCCGATTTAATGAGACGTGGATCTTAACCTCAGACGAGGGAAGACAGCATAGCCTGACACAGGGCGTCACTCACCAATAAACTGGGAGCAGACGAATCTGGCTCCCAGTTCTGTTTAACAGCGCTCCAAAAAACCACAGGCCCAGGACGGACGAGGCAGGCTCCGGACAGCACAGCAGCAATCTTAGCGCAGCAGAGGAGAAGACGAGGACACACAGCCAACGGATTGATAGCGGGACTGGCACATCAGCAAACTTCAGGCTTCGACACAAGCAGACAATAATCCATACGATCGTGGCAACCAAATAAGACACTCGCGACTACCCAGCAATAAACGTGGGGAACAGGGCTGCAACAGGCAGAGTTCAGACACACTGTTCCAGTTCGTTCGCTTTTTTAAACAGTCTGATTGGCGTGGCAATTACCAACAGCTGTTCATATCGTAATCACCTGTGGTCGGGCACTTAAGAGAAAACGGGGGCGTTGCCCCACATTCTAAATCACGGTCAAACAACCACTAAAGTAATGCATGCATAGTAAAATAAATCACAAAACAACAACAAATCAAATTAAGAAAAAGGGAAAACAGTGCCAAACACACACATGAAAACACAACATGAAATAAAATAGACCATAATCTCGCCATATGACACATTGGCAGAATAGATTATCTTTGTCGTAAGTGTAGGCTATCTTTTATTAGTTATAAGGTAGGAGCAGAGTAGGGAACATATGGTGCGTCAAAATGTAAGCTTAGGGTATATGTTATTTAAGCCTACACATTTCCTTACTTTCTTACTCGACCTCTCCCTCATCTTCAAACGTCTTCTTCAGTGACACTCCAAAACTTGACAGGCAGCACACACAGTGGGACTCTTACAAGTTGCAAAGAACAGCAGGCATGACAGATGTCGCCTACTAGGCTATAAGCTTATAAACGAATGTGTCTCTATCTGGACAGAGATGTGTTAAAAAATAGTTCTGTTGAAAGTTGTGTTATTTTCAACACATATTTTCAACACGTAATGAAAACAAATGCACATATTTTAAACACATATTGTGTAACAAATAAAAAATGGAAACAACAGAAACTGTGCTGTCCCTATCTGGACACAGAGATGTGTTAAAAACAACGCAAGTTTTGTTTTAGGAGTGTTAGGCATATGGTCATAGGCTACATCTTGCAAAAAACATGACAACGGTGCAACAAGGCTAATCTTAATTAATTACTATTATTCGTGTCTCTGTGTGGAATTATAGCCTGCTGGGGATGCGTAGGCTAGATGTCAGTTTTTCTAATTTCGCATTGAAGTGAATTAGGCCTAATGTGTAGATCCGAACTTGATCAAATTAGAGGATATTCCAGAACTATTAAGCGTTTTACTGAGTGCAGCAAATAGGTTTGGCTTGATAGATGGCCATGGGCGGACTGGCCATCTGGCATACCGGGCATTTTCCCGGTGGGACGACGCACCTTTTGGGCCGATAGAATAGGCTATATATAATTTAATCATTTTGGACAATGATCGGCCCAAATGAAGGATAATCAGCGGCCCATTGGTTACATTTCCATATTGACACTCGACTGATCCAATAACAGCTCCTGTCAGGCCCCACCCCTCCCATTTTGGCTCAGAGCCAGGATTCTGTGAGCGCATCAAAAGTTAATCGAAGTTGCCTACACGAAATTGCGGCGGGTGCCGGTAGTGACAATTGTGCAAAAGTAACACCAATGTAGAAGCTTCAAAAATACAATATTGCAAGTAGGCTAGCATATGTCAGCAACATGTTGAAGTTCGTTGAGTTTGAACGAGGATGTAAGCAAGCATAGGAGAGTGACAGTGAGCAGGTGGTGGAGAAAGCCTAGTTGAGGCTACATGATAAGAACTCAGTGGTGGAGCAGGTAGGCTATGTGTGACATGCCATGCTGACGATGATGATTATTATGAGATATTCATTGCGATAATGTAATTATATGGTAGGCTAATGAATTTTCTAAATGAAGGATTTGCAAACCCGGACAGCAAACCCGGAGTATCAAATCGACGTTAATTGTTGGTCAGATTGATCAGTTTACGTCAGACACCCAAAATTCAACATCGATGGCATGAGTGGTGGTTGGTCTCTCAAAGTAGAGTGTCAAAAGGGTTCTATCTTGGAAGGGTTATCATGGTAAAGATGGGCTAAAAGACTGGACTGACGGAAATGTAGGCTACAAAACGTCAAGTCTTATTCATGCACAAGCCAACTAAGCTAGGCTATAGGCTACTGGAAGACATAGTTCATGTAGCCTAGCTATACTGTTCCAAAATGTACCAGCAATGTAGGTAGGTAGTAGCAGTAGGCTATAGCCTACAGGAATAAAATATTTCCAGCAACAGCTGTTTATTTCGTGTTGTTTCAGTTGTCTTGATAGCTGGTATAAATTACATTAATGTCTACGACAATCTAGGTAATTTAGCTATTTACACATAGACTTCAGTAATTGTTTGGTGCTGCTGCCAATTGAGCATTGTATAGTTTAAATGTAGCCTATTGAATAATTTGAAATGATAGCCTACTTTGAATTCAAGCAGAACCTCTTCTTTAATAATTGCTTGTATAGCCTACTTGAATATGGAGATCATGTGCTCTATGACTACCTCTGAATGGTCAGAGTGATAGCCATGGTGATAGCCAATGAGGCCTACATCACTTTCAGTGCTCCATGACAGTTGAAATATACATATTTAAGGGTAATGCAAAGATTGTGTATTTAATTAGGTGTGCCCGACCGATTTGAGGGCCGCTTGGGCCAAATATGCCAGGGCCGATTTTTGGTCCGTCCGCCCCTGTAGATGGCCATGGTCCTGGGATGCCATTAGCGGGGATTACATGAGTGAGGCTAAACCACATGTTCCTTACTCTGCAGTCTGCTCTACCTTGTAGGCCTAATAAAAGACAAAGAGAATCAGAAACTATTCTGCCAATGTCTCGATTCATAACTTAATTTCATTTTTGTTCGTTTTAATCACATTATTATGAACATTAAATGTATGTATGTTAAATTAAATGTAAGTTGGATAATTATATTCTTAGTTGTAATTTCTGTATTCTGCTGGTGACCTCAGTGAGAAGTACCTGTAAGTACCTGTAAGACACTCTTAGCCAGTAACAAGTACTCTGGATCACTTGTAGATTTACGAGTGTTTTCACGACGATCTTAAGATGGTTTTGGGAAACAGTCCGCAAAACTCTTAACGACCTACTTAGGCTTAAGACGCTTTCGGGAAATCCAGGAAAATTCAGGCCAATCATACAAAACAAAAGGTAGATTACTTTCGATGTCTCGAAAATTAGGCCATAGCCCATCCTAAGGTTTAGCTTTGGAATGATGTTGCATTAAGAAGGTTCCTGGGATATGCGCTCAAGTAAAGTGTCCAAAACAAAAGAGAATGAATGGGATCGAAGACAAAAGAGCTAATGGAATATTGTCATGACCAACATAATAGGGCTAGAATTTTAAGTCAAGTCAAGTCAGTTTTTATAGCGCATTTCACATGCACAGAGTGCAACCCAAAGCGCTCCACACACAAGACATTGACACATAAGACAACGCGTCATAGGCCACAACATAAACAAACCAAAACATAAACAAACAAACCAAAACATAAACAAACAAATTGACAAAATAACAAATGACACAGAAGACAAAAGATGCCGGACGGGAGCGGCGTAATCGCCAGCGTACCCGAGACACCTAACATAGCCTACAAGACAGACAACAAACACAAATGAACAAATAAGAAAATAACTAAATAAGAAAAAAGGAAAGTCCGTGTTAACTTAGTCCATCTCAGTCCAATTGGTTGAAAAATGTCCACGGGCAATGATCAGACCAACCCGGAGGATTTAACGTTAACGTTAGACATAGTAGGCTGCCGAGATCACTGAAGTTAAATTATGATAGCCATAAATCGTTTTAATCTGTTTCCTCTAATGTTGTAAAAATGGGGAATAATTGTGAATGGAGAAAGAATCATATCCTGCAATAATTGTTTTGCAATAAAAACGGAAAAGTTAGAAAAGTAATTTAACAATGTTGAACCTAGCCTATCCTATAGTCATTTTTCAAATTTGTGAAATATTATGGCAAATCAAATGCACACTGACCCATGCACAACCACATTATGGTCTCGCAGAAACTGATGTCACAGGAGTTTTGTTAAAGCAGACCAAAAAAATAGGTAAGTGATGACGTCATATTTCTGAAACGTATAAAAGGCCTGCGCTGTCACTCAGTAATTATCATCAGCATTACACAACAATGCCACGACGACGAGCACGCTCTTCCCGCCCCGTCCGCAGGAGGCGCAAGCCCAGGGCCATGCGTAAGCGCAGGAGGGGTGGCAGGAGGAGACGTTAAACTTCATGTTATCTCCAAGTAGTTCGTCGGCTGTTGTGTGTTGCCCAGGTATCCGGCAACGGTGCCTGAATATCTCAATAAAATATTGAGAATTTAATTGAAATTACTGTCTTTGGGTTGTGATTGTAGCTATATAGATGTCGTTTTTTGTCTTTCCTAGGCCTAATAGTAAAGATACAGATATGTAAAGATAATAGATAGCCGATTGATAATTACCTCACAGTTGATCATCAATGTGTCAAAGTAGGCTACTGATATATGAATCTATAGATATAGATGGATGTAAACAGTGTCCAAAATGGTCTATATGACAAGATGTTTAATATTGTGAAAATACGATAACCTAAAAACAATAATCATACAATGTGATGATAAAGGCCTAGGGCAATGTGCCCACTGCTTATGTTGTATTCAATACAATGATATAGCCTAAAATAAATACGAATGTGTATAAGCTATAATTTTGTATCACAGGCTAGGCTATTTAAGGAGGACCAATTTGCAAAGGTATTGACACATTATTATTTTCATGTTTCAAAAACATTTTTAAATACATTTATTTATTTTCAATACATTTCAAGTGTTGCCTTTTAAAAATATATATATATTAAAGTGCTAAGAGACATGTAAGGCCTATCCCTGTTTGATTTTCTCTTCAATGCATATGCTACATTTATACTCTCTCTCTGTTTAATTTAGCTTATACATATCCCCAAGTATGACATATAAGTGCCATTTCATTAGCCTTTAACGACTGACACGGATCCCGAACAATGTGTGGCACTGCGGATTCGGCAGCAACGGTCAAAAAAGGCTGCATATGGATAGGGTCTGTAGGTCCTGTAGGTCTTGTTAGCAATTAAAAACTGCTGAAAGTGCTGAATAGCGAAGCGTTCCTTTACCTGTCCCTTTTCCTAGATAGTAAGCAGAATTAACTTAAGATTAACGTAGCCTACCTGCAGTAAAAACCAAGCATGTCCGATAAACATTCTCAGATTTATTTCGGCTTCAAGAAGAAATGGGAATTACATGCCATGCAGAAATCATCCTACCCTTATTAGACATTCTCTGCGGTAAACTCTTGTCCTTATAGGAAGCTATGTCTTTCCAACCCACTTTAGATTAACTTCCAACAAAATTACGTCTCACTGCAACGATGCGCCATCTGGTGGACAAACGACTATGTGACGCCAATACTGGAAATGCAGCCAAATTATTATGATGAATATTTGTTTTTTCTTTAATCCTACTGAATTTGTAATTATGTATCGGCCGTTCTAATTGCCAATACTGATGGTATGTGCGTGCCTGTGTGTGTGTGTGCGTGTGTATATGTGTGCACCACCATCTACAGGCCAATGAGTGTACAGTCACTAAATGTACACATAACTTAATTTTTTTAGACCCCCCCATGGATGAAATTCTACGAAACTTGGCATACCTCCAGAGAATGTCAGGTTAATCATACACATAAAATGTGGTGCAGTTCTGAACATCTTAACTGAAGAGAGGGGCGATTAAAGCAGAATGATATTGCATTTTCATTTTTTACCGGGGGGTGCAAATCACAAATTAGTGATTATGGGCTAGGTTGATGTGGGCCCTTGAGACCAACATACCATAAAAATGTCTTCATCCTCGGTGCCACGGTTCAGGTAGTTATTTAGGAAAAACTGCATTTTTTGGGTTTCGGGGGGCCCAGCGCGAGTCTAGTGGGGCTACATACCCACCAAATTTCATGTGCCCCGGTGGTTCGGTGTCCCAGGTATCGTTGACCAAAATTTCAGGAAGTAGATGACGAAAAAGTGGAGTAGATGACGCGGCGTAGAGAAGTAGATGAAGTAGATGACGCGGCGGTGATAATAAGTGAGGTATTCACCTAAAGTAATATTGACAATCTCTAGCTCATTATGAATTCATCATGTGTTCAGTATGTAGGCCTACATTAGGAATTATGAATTAGTTTACTGCGTGTACCTTATGAATTCATCATGAGCTCACACATTAGGAATTAATAATTGATAACAAAGGGAAACAGACTGATAACACATACTAAATAAGACTATATCAATGAGGAAAAGGATATTTGTTATCCCTTAAGGTTGTATCAGCGATGGTGGCAAGGTCGGACTGGGAACAAAATTCGGCCCTGGCAATTTTCTCCTGGACCGGCCCACCACTGGACCGACGACCTATAGCCTAATCACAATAACACGGGGGTCCGGGGGTGTCTCTCCGGGATTTAAATTTTTTTTAAAAAAAAGTGATTTGAGAGGGACAGGATTCAGGGATAGGCTACTAAAGACAGGCTCATCTTCTGTCTGTCTCACATCATGTTACCCACATCACTGCTTGACTATAAATGAATAATATAGGCTACTGAACATGGACATCGTCATAGTTGACAGAAATTACGTTTTGTGCCAACATGTTGTAGAAACACAACCACAGCCTTTATTTGGTGCAAATCTTCTCCTTTACTTTGGTTATAGTCCGCGATTCACATTACATGTAACTGTAGGCTATCACCACATACTAAACGTTTTTGCCCAAGTTTGTGTGCCGTCATCACATTTGGCAAAATTAGGCTACCTTCGTTACTAACCTACCAGTTGATACTTTTTACTTGCATCGACTCGCGATTGATTGTGCATCTAATGTAACACTCGGTGGAGAGACTTCCACTTTCCAAGTTTCACTTTCACTGTCGTTGTGAGCTAAAAGGCTAGGCATACTGTATGGAAAATACTTTGAAGTTCCTTTTGAGTAGGATCAGCTCCAAAAATGAATGAGTTTTCTTTAACCTGTGCTACACTTTTCCACTAAGTTGGGCGAAAATTGTAGGCTACCCATAGTTTTTTTTTATGTTCACAGAACCGCACTACTGTTGCCTACATGGTGCAGTAAATGGAAGCTCTTGGTAGCGGCAATAAAGCATGTCATTAAGAAACACTGGCACGTCTTGCAGAGCGATCCAAGACATATGCGCAGAACCGCCGCGTATTACTTTTAAACTTCCTCGCTCACTTAGAGACAGGTTGGTTCACACGACCATGAGCCCTCCACCAAAACCTACGTGGTTGCCGGTGTTACATGGCAACTGGCTCCCATGTTAACTGGCTGCGTTGATGACGTTTCATGATTGATGACGTGTCTTTGACAGATGTGGCCGCTTGCAGATTTGTAACTTTCTGATATACTAGAGACGCACACAAATATACATGACATGTTTAAAAGTCAAAATTGTATGTAGTACTACATGCATTGGACCATGAATATGCCACCAAAAAACAAACACCTAAATAGCATAAATTAACTCCATGTGGGTATCGAACCGAATAAATTGACCTGTCTTCATGGTAATAGCGTCTATCCACTTGCGCCACGAACCAGCTGACGGTACTCACAGAAATTGACTTCAGTTGTATGATTAAAAGAAGTCAGCTAACGTTATTATAATTGTAACAAGTTAACATAGCTGTTCATGTTATCTGGCTACCATGTTATCATGCTACCGTTGCCCAAGCCATTTAGGCCTTCAAAGTATCATGGTTAAGTTTTACAAACGTTTCACTGAGGTTAGGCTGTGGCCGCCCCTACCTGAAGTGTCTGTAGAGCCACATGAACGTCAGCAAATAAATCAAATAAAAATGTGTTGCCTAATTGTCTATCCTTTTGTCCAGCCTATTCTTTTAAGAATTCAGTTCATGAAACACAGGCATTGAAACGCACACTGCAATGGGCAGAAGAAGTCTATAACGTGTCCATATTTTACACAAACTTTGCGCACAGGGAGAGTCAAAACTCTTAGGCTTATAGGCTATTAACGTTAATGTTGCTGACATGTAAACATGGGTTTGATGTTTTTTTGATACTTTATTTCCCAATTCACAAGTTGGTGCTTCTCCTGTGGCGCAACAGGTTAATTGCTTTCTCACGCTGTCGACATGGGTTCAATCCTCCTCATCACACGTTTTTTTAAAAATTATTTATTTAGTTTTAGACCAGCAACGCTTCCTCAATTTAGATTACAGATACTAAGTGGCAACAGAGAGCCTGACCAGCAGTCAGTGAAATGTTTGAAAACTTAACCATGATACTTTGAAGACCTACTGGCTTGGGCAACTGCTGTAGCAAGACAAAACCATCAGCCGTGTTAACTTGCTACAATCATCAGCTGACTTCTTCTAATTGTATAGACTAAGTCAAGTAAATTTCACTATGACTTATCAGCTGGTTTGTGGTGCAAGTACGTGGATGAATGGTTATCATGTAGGAGGTTTCATTTAGGAAGCAGGTTCGATAACCACGTGGAGTTATTATTTGGGTATTTGTTTTTTTGGTGGCATATTCATGGTCCTGTGTATGTAGCGTACCACAGACAATTTTGACATTTAAATATGTCATGCATATTTGTATTCGTTCGTCTCCAGTTTCCATCAGAAAGTGACAAATCTGCAAGCGGCCACATCTGTCAAAGAAACGATCATCACTCGTGAAACGTCATCAACGCAGCCAGTTAACATGGGTGCCAGTTGCCATGTAATACCGGCTCCTCCTCTGGGATTTTACAGATGTGGACATTGTACTCATTGTTCGAACTCTTATGACACGAAGCAATTTTCCCATCCCCAGTCAGGCAAAAAATACAACATCAACTCATTTATTAATTGCAACACCACCCATGTGATTTACATGTTGAAATGTCCTTGTGGCTTGGTCTATGTGGGCCAAAACGCCCCCTGAAACTACGCATTGCAGAACACAAAGCAGCCATTCGTAACCGGAATATGGACTATGCTATTGCGAGACAATCATGGCTCCAATGCGTCCCTTAAATTTTTTGATGGATTGAGAAAATCCTGAGGTCCCTACTACAAAGAGAGGCTTTTTTGATTTTCACTCTGAACACAGTAGAACTGTAGGCTGCATAAGAAAGGTGGGGGAGGATTGGGATTGATCAGATTAATCAGTTATTAGTTTTGAGAAAATGGTAAAATGTCAGTTTCCACTGTATAACCATTCATTCTGTCTCCGTGTCTGTGACCATCAGGACTTGTCGCATGATGACCTGGAGGAAAGGAGAGATGGCCATTTGAATTAGGGCCCAACGATCTAGATGCCAGATGGGTTACATTTGTTACTCAGGGGATGATTCACCTGTGTGTTGGAGGACTTTAAGGATTGTTTGGCAAAACAACAAAGACAAATATTGTGATATTACAATTTAACTTACAAATACACAGCTCTCACTCACCTCTCTCCCTCCATTTTCACACACAACGATAACAAAACACAGAGGAGTGGGAGACTGAGCAGGGTGAGGGGGAGGAGACAAGGCGCTCTTACAGCAGCTTCAGAGGAAGGGATAGCACCATAATACCTCCATGGATAGCACAGAGAAAATCTAGCCACACATGAGGGTTATGCCTACACATGCACTTAGTTCTTTAAGCGCTTCTTATGTGTTATGGTTTGTATAATATTGTTTTATTTCCATTAGGCTGTTGATTAATTTGACATTATTGTTTATTATTGATATTCTCGTTAATGTAGTAATGTAGTATGTTATTGTTTTTATATTATTGATTGAATGGACATTATTGTTTATTATTGCTTTTCCCCCTCACTTTCCTTGTTTATTTTATTAGGCTATTGATTGAATTGACATTGTTGTTTATTATTGCTATTCTCCTTCTTATAGTTTGACCAACATCCCTGTTAAATTTTAAATAACTTATTATATTGTTTTTGTATGTCGCTTTGGACGCTTTGGAGCGTCTGCCAAATCCCATAACCATAACCCAACCACAACCACCCATCTACAATAGGCATATGCTGACATCTAGTGGTTCCTGAAATTACCATGACCAAGAGGCTTCTGTAGCCCATGCTCTTGCCATTCTTACAGACGAGACGAGACCCCTTGTGCCAAATTAATTGGGGAATCGTTTGAAAGTGTTTTTTTTTTTAATTAAGCTTTTTTTTTTATAGTAGGCTAAACCAACTGTATGAGTATAAGTATATATAGTCTTTTGATCCCGTGTGGGAAATTTGGTCTCTGCATTTATCCCAATCCGTGAATTAGGTATGAGCTACACCAGGCGCGTAACTGAAGCGTTCCGTTCGCGACGCGTAAAATCCATTTTAGATGAATGGTCTATTTTTTTCGAACGTACGCCCCACTGTCACGTCTGGTGTAGCGACTTCCATTGATTATAATGGAAGCTAATTGTTGCAGCAGACGCAACGCGAACGGAACGCTTCAGTTACGCGCCTGGTGTAGCTCAGCCCTTAGAAACACACTCAACACACTCAGCACACAGTGAACACACAGTGAGTGAGGTGAAGCACACACTAATCCCGGCGCAGTGAGCTGCCTGCAGCAACAGCGGCACTCGGGGAGCAGTGAGGGGTTAGGTGCCTTGCTCAAGGGCACTTATGGTCGGGGTTCGAACCGGCAACCCTTCAGTTACAAGTCCGAAGTGCTAACCAGTAGGCCTTACAACTGATGCAGGCAACAATTGACATCATGTCCAATGACCTCCAAATTAATCCAGCGGTAGGCTTCTATCTTTCATTTTCTTTTGGGGAAAAGATGTATGCCTAAACTGGTCTGTTCCTCAACATAAAAAGGGCAAAAACGTACTCAAGAAGACAATTCCAAATGATTATTAAAGACATTACTCTTCCAGAATTCACTGACTTTCTTTGGTAAATTTCCCGATTGACACTATGCACTGCAGTGGTGGTTAACAATTGCACGTGCAAGTTCTTAGTTTTGTTTGTTTGTTTTGTTGTGCGATGACGTCATAATGAAACATGACGTCACTATAATTGCTTATAAATAGGGGTCGAGGACGCAGTATCGGTACACAATCATAAACACAACAATGGCACCACGACGACGAAGAGCTTCTCGCCCCGTTCGCAGGAGGCGCAGACCTAGGGTGAGTAGGCGCAAGAGGGCTGGCAGGAGGAGGCGTTAAGCTTCACCTGCCCCCTCTGTACCTTTCCCCTCAACCCCGAATGAGAGAATGACATCTGGCTGAAAGGTCGGTGCTTAATCTTTCTTAATAAACAAAAAATGGGGTTTTAAACCAAATGTACTGTTGTTGGGATGTTTTTGTTATATAAAAAGAGTAGCCTTTTTATGTTGACTAAGTTTGTCCTGAATTAATAATGTTTTTATGGAGAAATAATTAATCAAGCCTGAGCAAATGTTTCTTAATGTTGCCTATAGCCTGTGTATGAAAAATAAAACGTAGGCTACTCAGTAACGTAATTGACAAAGACACACTAAAACACAATAAACCCATATGCCAAGAACCTGAATTAGCCTGAATTAGGCTATTTGTCATTTTCTCATCAACATGAAAATCAAATAAAACAACTGACATATAGGCTACTTGGTATAGGTAAACACAGTGTCTAAATAGTTGGCAAATATAATGTTTGTGTGGGCTAACAACGATTGTGCAGTTTATTTCTTGGTCTAGTTTTATTTTTTAGGCTAGTTTTGTCGGCCAGACAGAAATTGTAATGAACTGGCTATGTGCCACCTCAAGCTGTATGCTGGTATTGCTAAGTCAGAATTAGAATTGCTGAAAGGCTGCACACAGTTTGAACAAGTCCAATTAGATACACGTTTACTGTATTTTAGGCTATCTGTAAACTGACTTGACTTGACGTATACGTTAGAATCCATTATTTTCCCTCTCACGGTGATACAATTATGATGAAATTTATTTTTATGCCAGTACAACGCGCATGGGCTAAGCAATGTTGAGTTATAGGCTTGAGCGTCAACAAACCACAGACTACATATCCCGTCATTCCATTCACATGACAATCCCTAAATAGGTTTAAGTGCGCTTGAGAGAGGATAAGCGCAGAGAAAGTCGGAAAGACGGAGCGACAACGAGCCGTCATGCCTCTCAAAAGAGAAGGTGAGATCTTTTAGAATTCTATTTTCCGCTGTTTGATCAGTGATAGAGCTTGTTTTGTTGTTAGTACAAAGTAGTCTTATTCAAACACGTGTCCCTCTGCCGTGATGGGACAGGGGAACGGGCGCTCACTAATGTAATTGGTCCAAGTGCTGTCACCACTCGTCATGTTTCTACGACTGCACTGTATGCGCGCTCTCTCTCTCTCTCGCACACACACACACACACACACACACACTGAAAGACTCCTTCGCCGTGGTATGTAGTGAGACTTCAGTGTGTGCTTTTACTTAAGTGTCAGCTAAGGCCGCTAACCTTAGCGCAGGGTACTTTGCAATTGCCACTGCCTAGCGTTTCGGCTCACCTTCAGTCCCCCAACCTACAGAACTGTCGTTCTTGTACCGACAGTGTGCACAGTAGCCTACAGTGCAGCAGGTGTTTCAGTACGCACCACTGGCGTTGGTGGCCGTGTCGCTGCGTGATTTCGGCTCCTGGCCTGTGACCACCGCCTGTCACCTCAAGCATGCGAGACCGAGCCAACCGTGTCAGACTGGATCGGAGCGTAATATCGTCACCTCTTCGCCTATTGGGAGGAACACGTCTATAGAGCAACGGGATAGAGGAGAGGATTAGGCTCAAATACCTGCAATAAAAAAGATAATGAAAATAATCAGCCAAATCAATCAAAAGAGCCTAAATCTAAACCTGTCCACTTGACAATCTCGCTGTAATTCATTTGGTCACTGGTGACAGCCGTGCTTGAATTGCTCTGAAGATTTCTTCGTCCACTGAGTGGTTTCCACTACAGATTTTCCTCCCACTCACACTGATATTCTATTTGATAAACATCTTATGTCATCACATTTCTCTGTGGCATGATCATCACAGAATGATCAATGCCTTAACATGCTTTGTCTGTAAATGAAAAATGAAGTAAAATATTCTCTATTTTCTACCCATTTTGTGTGTGTGTGTGTGTGTGTGTGGTGTATGTATGGTGTGTGTGTGTGTGGTGTGTGTGTGTGTGTGTGCAGATACGGAGCGTGCCCTCCAGGCGATGGAGGCTTGCCAGTCGGTGGCTGATGAGGGTTTCAGAGGTAGGGCAGAGAAACTGCTGCATATCTTCCAGAGTGACCTGTTCCAGGCCCTACTGGGTAAGACACACACACACAAACACACACACTATACAGTACCATTGCAGAAGATAATCCAAACAGGTGCACAAACATTAGATTAATGCAGGTAGAGGTACGCAATTCTGTCAGGTGTGAGATGCAACATACTCTACCAAGTCACCTGCAGATTATCCAGCAAATGATTGCCTGACACAATGTAGAGAGTGATCCTCATTAGGTTTTGCAAGGGAAGGCTGTGCGATGTTATACTCTCTGCGTCAGAGTACGGACGAATAAAACTCCTCTGATGACAGACATGTGTAAGATGTGAATGTGAACAATCTCCTGTGTGATTCACAATTGTGACTGACTACACACACACTGCACACACATGATGCTGCTCTAAAGCATGGGTTCCCAAAGTGGGGGTCGGGACCCCCCGGGGGGTCGCGGGACGCCGAGGGGTGGGTTGCGAAATGATTTCCATAAATAAAATAAATTTGAGAAAAATAAAAGAGCTGTCACTTGACCGCACTTTAAAGACAGATTTTAATTCCAAGACGCTTGCTGAGTTCTGGATTTCAGTCGAGAGGAAATATCCACAGCTATTCAAGGCCGCAATGGACGTACTGACGCCGTTTGGCTCCACATACCTGTGCGAAAAGACTTTCTCTGCACTGACATATATTAAAAACAAATACAGATCGCATCTAAATGTGAAGGATGATCTGTGGCCGTCTCCACAATTAAACCAAGAATGGACTTGCTGTGTTCCGCGCATAGCGTGCATCCATCTCATTAGATGAGATTAACGCTGAAACATTGCCAAACGTTGCCAAAATGTAAATTTGCGCAGCAACAATGTACATATGTTTACAACAGTTTGTGGATATTACCCTGACTGAGATATTCTTCTGTTAAAATGAAAATTAAAGTAATGTTAAAGTAAAGTTAAGTTTGCACGACAGCAATAATGTGCACTCATGTTACATGGATATTATTTTTTGACTAAGGTATTCTGCTTTTATCATATAGTAAATTTCTATATGTAAAATCATAACAGGCTGCTCTGTTCTTTTGTGTTGTCGTTAAGCCCGTGTTTGGATAAGCCTAGTGCGTATGGCCGGTGCGCACATTTAATTTTATTTTTTGAGTCACATCCAGGGATAGTGGGGGTCGCCAGTCTCTGGCACGGTTATTTTGGGGGTCACGGGTTGAAAAGTTTGGGAACCCCTGCTCTAAAGGGTTCATTTGAACTGACCACAAGTCAGCCAGCTGTCTGTATGACAAGGGGAAGTGAGACTCATCTGACACATTTATGGCTTTCATCATCACAGAACACTAGTTCCTGTGCAAGGATTATGCCTGGTGCTAGACAAAAAGCTTTTTTTTTCAATGGAGATTTGCAATGAAGGGTTTTTTTTAGACTTGGCTTAATCCATGTATGGGAAAACCGGAGCTTGGCGTCTGTATTGACCATATATTAGCCCATGCTGTCGGTCTTTCTAAATTCAGATTTTAGGTTCTTATTCTGGACACACACACAGACACACACAGACACAGACACAGACACACACACACACACACACACACACACACACACACATCCCCACACACCCACACAGCTGTCATTGTCCTGGTGTCCACTGACCACTTTACCTGGTATGACCAGTAACCTTTTGGCAGCTAAGTCAGCTAGAGGTCACTGGGACACTCAAATATAGGCTGACAAACACACAGACAAGCTCACACACACACACACACACACACACACACACACACACACACACACACACACACACACACACACACACACACACACACACACACACATGCACACACCACACACACCTTACACTAGGTGGGCAGTGGGGATGATACATTTATTGTATTTATCTGAATAAATTTTTGACATATGCTTTTTATCAGGCAACATGTTTTCATATCATCTGTAAATTCATTGGGATGGTGTACATACAGTATGTTCATGTGAAGGACAGCTGAACACATCTGTCATCCCCACCAGCCATCCTAGGATGTGCTTAACGCAGCTCTGTGTGTCGTACTGGAACACACCGTTAAAATGAAAGAAAACCTTTCACACCACAACATTGCTCATTAAGAATTGACAAAACATATTGACAAAAGACACCAGTTGTCAAGTTCACAAGCTTCTAGCAGTGACAGTAAGCATCTGGTTGGTGTTGGCAAGGTTTTGTATTACTCTGAAGAAGTGATCTTGCTTTCTTGAAACCAAAATCTTGCATAATGCTGCTTTGAAGAGGAAACGTTATTATAATAGCGTATCTATAGCAACAAATGCGCTTGATTTCTAAGGATTCTACGGTTGCTTGGTGACACCTCGTTTTCCTTTTATTAGCTAGTTTATTGACAGCTGCCAGAATTCAGCTGGGGTTGTCAAATATGACAAATACACTTAATTGGAAAAGCTCAACCCTAGGTTTAATGGGGATTTCAAAACATTTCAAAAGTGGCTTATCACCAGAGAGTGTAGTTAAATCCCTCTACTTAGTCAAAGATACTCATGGACACATTTCCCCACATTGTGCCAGAGTTAAGCATTTGACCTCTGTGCAGTTAATTCGCTTACAGATTCCTCTCAGATAAAGGCCCAAGTATACTTCTACGAATGCGGTCAATGCGCTGAATGGATGGCGCAAAGTCTGTCATACGTCCGGTCTGTACGGCCTTTCCTTCCAAATGTAGTGTCTGTACGGATCTAGCGTACTGTCTGTGGGAAACTGAATGTGCAGTACAGTGCCAATCCCGTAGATGGGAGATACGCCCGCCGATACGCACGACTGTATGACTGTACAGCATAGCCGCATGCAGCATGCACAGACATATACTCATCACTCAACAGTAGAGGTAGCAGGGAACCAAAAAAAAAAAGGCTACATATGTGCATATGGCAAGCGGTATTAGAGCAAAGCAAGACAAATCAGATCAGATAAGAAATTCATATAGCAGTTTTTAGAAATGACATAATGTTACAGAACTAACATACAGGCATTCATTCACACACAAAAAGAAGAACCAACATGAACCAGGAAGCCACTGAAACTACAAGAGTTAGACAATAACAAGGTCCACTTCGTCCCTTGCGTGAGCCAATCACATGAGACGCACCATGTGCAGTTGGTTATCATGGATAAAACTTTACTTTGTGTTTCTACTCATTTTGATAGCAATGAATTAAAATGAAACTTAGAAGAGTTAGACAATAGCAAGGTCAGTGCCTGGACAGAGTGAGGTGTGCAAGTCCTTTAGCGTAGTGCACCCTCAGTCCAGTATATTTGCTAAATGGATACAAGGCAGAAACTCAGCTTGGTCTGACAATGAAGGATAGTAACAGATGGAACTCATGCTGGAGGACATCTCGTGTGTGTGTGTGTGTGTGTGTGTGTGTGTGTGTGTGTGTGTGTGTGTGTGTGTGTGTGTGTGTGTGTCTGTGTGTGTGTGTGTGTGTGTGTGTGTGTGTGTGTGTGTGTGTGTCTGTGTCTGTGTGTGTGTGTGTGTGTGTGTGTGTATGTACGTGTGTGTCTATGTGTGTGTGTGTGTGGAGTGTGTGAGTGAGAGAATGAAAGTGAATGAGTATGTGGGTGGAAAAGAGTTCTTGCATGATTTGTACACGTACTCTGATGCTAGTTGAGGCAATGTTCCAAATCAGATGAACACAAACAATGGGGATTTAAAAAGAGCTGTGTGTGTGTGTGTGTGTGTGTGTGTGTGTGTGTGTGTGTGTGTGTATGTGGCGTGTGTGCGCGCGCACACATGTTTGTGTGTGTATGCGCATGCCTGATCTGTAGAATCTGGCAGCAGATTGGCAGGTGACACTAGAGTTGGCCACGACGGCCAATAATTAGGGATTTGAGGAAAGAGGGCAAGTACACACACACGCACACATGCACAGCAGTCTCTTTGACAGAATGTGTGTTAATGCGTGTGTTTACTGTTGTGCACCTGTGTTGATTTATATGTCTACTCAATGTTATGCTGGTTGATGACCCATAGAAGGCCTGTGTACATACTCATACATCTCGTTAGCTGTGCTGTGCATGCATTTCTGTGCATTTGTGCTTGTATGTTTCTCTTTCATCAATATTTAACATTAAAATGTAAAAGCCGATTTTCATCTATAGGACTGTGTGCATATGGATACCCTTTCAGGGAAAAATTGTGTGATACATCTCTCTCTCTCTCTCTCTCTCTCTCTCTCTCTCCCTCTCTCTCTTTCTTTCTCTCTCTCTCTCTCCCTCTCACACTATCTATCTATGTATCTATTTATCTATGTCTGTCTTCCTTTCCTCTATATTTAGCTCTCTATAATCTGGGATTGGGGACTAGGATTAGCTGTGACATCACAGGAGATTAGAGCGATCCGCTGCAGGAAGATCATCCCAAGGGGTGGGCTTTAGCTGCTACGGGGCTGATCTGAGCAACGCGATTAGCTCAAACTGAACCTGCGAGCTGTCAGTCAAGGTTTAACCTGTTCCGTTGGCATGGCCATAGGTTTTGTCAGGCAGGATTACACACCAGGAAGGAAGCCCCTCTTCCAACACCCAATGGTGTATCACTTCCCCCCTTGCGTGAGCCAATCACATGAGACGAAGAATGTGCAGTTGGTTATCATGGAAAAAGCTTTACTTTTTGTCTCCACTCCACTCTCCTGTGAAACAGAGGAAAATACATGAATCATGTCCTGGCATTAATCTCAATCCTTTGTTCTTGATATAGCTTTTGCATTAATAATGCATTCACTCCTCTGGATTATGGCCTGAGTTATTTTGCATTATACATGTGCACTCCATCTGAAGTGTTTTGTACTGAATGACAGAAGCATGAATATTTCCAAGCAACAAATGCAGTTGTCAAACAGAAGGGGTCTCGGATGCGTTGGAGGAGTGATTACTTTAAACCGTGTGTGTAACTATTATTCAGTTATGATGAGTGATCACACAGTGGAGTGGACAACTGTACTTGGTCTGTTTCTCTCAGTGTTCTGTCTCCCAGTGTCTTCTGATGGTTCTGATGGTTCTAAAGGTTCTTAAGGGAACTCCTATTGGATGGAAAGTGCTACCACTAAAATGAATGAAGGTGTAGAGTGGTGTGTCTGTGTGTGTATTTGTTTAAGAGCCAGTACAGTGTGTATCTCGGATGTGTGAGTGGGTAGGCTATGCGTATGGGTGTCTGTGCTGTGTATGAATGTTTATGGGTGCATATGGATCACAGAGTTATTCATACATTTGTCGTGCTAATTAGTGTTCTCCATCTTTTGCAGATATCCAGGAGTTCTACGAGCTCACCGTGTTTGAGAACCAGAATTCTACTAGACCTCACACACCAAGCCTGGTAGGATACATATGAACAGAGGCACTCAGGGGTAGATTTACTAACACTTGCGCACTTTGCGTTGCGTCTGTTTATGCGAGTTCGGTATTAGCGCACATTGTGCTTCCTCATTATGCGCAGAATTTCTCAAACCAGCAGCTCATCTGGTAACCAACCTTTCTCCGCCCTCTACCGCAGTTTACGAGCATCCACAACTGAATGGCATACTTCAATCACAAGCGCAGTTGAATGAAGTTCGCTGATGACAACATTAAAACGAATCAAACGTTTAGCGATCATGAAACCTTAATACAATACATGATAAGATGTCAACAAGTAGGGAGACAATGAAGAGCAGTTGTTCTACTCAAACTACTTGTGGTAGGCTATGGAAGATTGGTCAAATCTAGCAAGTTGGCAAGTTTAAGTGGATAACTTGAAAGTGTAAGTAAGACATTCGAAAGCCCAACGTAAGTTATATTTGCTTTGGATAAAGAATCTGTTGTCTTTGAAACTTTCTCTTATTGAAGCATTTAACCGTAATTTACCAAATTTCACCGCAAAACAGAGGTGCGCTTTCATGGGAAGTTTTCATAAATACAGGGGAACACCTACTTAGGCACATTTTACGCTTCTCCTGCTACCTTTTACTGTAACACGAAACTCCCCCTTTCCCTGGACCCTCCTCTGAATGCATATATATGCATGACACGGGAAAACGCAATTTGCCATTTTCAGCTCCTGCAACAGGCAGTTTGCGGTTTTACCAAGTGCGGCCTGTTTGGAAATAGCTCGCATCGGTTACGTCAGTCTTTGCGAATAATTAACGCCTGGAAACAGGTGCAAACGGATTGATAAATCTAGCCCTCAGTTTCTGTGTGAAAGAGTTTTTTTATTTTATGCTTGAACACTTCCTCTTGTGTCCTCTAAGTGGCACCAGAGTGTAGCATATGGTGGCATGAGAATGTGTGAGTGAATCCATGCCCAAGGCTCAGCCCAGTGAATGCCTACATCAGAAGAATCAGCTTGTTTGAGCTCGGCAGGTG
>NW_027468640.1:35759905-35789905 GCF_046254945.1 Alosa pseudoharengus
ATACACAATACACTCTGAACAGAAATTGTGGAATGCTGTCTTTGTTGTAATGTGTGCCTCCAGAATGATATGAGAGCAAACCTAGAATTGTGTGTTTTTAAGATTTTGATGATGAAACCACCAAATGCACCTTTAGAAAGATGTCATGAATGTGACTGTCGTGTCAGCATGCATGGACAAGGAAATGTGAATAATGTTTATGGACTACCTGTAAATGTGTGTGTGAGAGTGTGTACACACTGGAGGAGGACACATGTGCCCGGGTGGCACGTGTGTGGCAGGCACATGTGCATATGAGTGACTGTGTGTGTGTGTGTGTGTGTGTATGTGTGTCAGAGAGCGAAATAATGAATGATACATTTTTGAGCCATATTTTTTAACATCAGACAATCCCAGAGTTTGTCAAGTACAGTATATTTCTCTCTCTCTCTCTCTCTGTCTTTCTCTCTGTCCATTCTCCCCATCTTTAATATTTTCTTTGTCTCTTCTTCAGTGTTTTTCACAAGGCCATTTTATGGAAACATGGAAATTACACTCAGTCATCTATACTTACAGACACACACACACACATACACACACACACACACACACTGCACATGTCCTCAGTGACACAGACACACACATTCATAAATCTCAAGCCCCTCCCTCTTTCTGTTCATTTGCTTCTTTTCTATCTTCATCGTCTCCTTACTGGTGATGTCAGTTGCCTAGCAACCAGGCCATCTGAGCCCGATAGTTTCCATGGCAACCGGGCCGAGGCTTCGTG
Organism: Alosa pseudoharengus; assembly: GCF_046254945.1. Taxonomy (NCBI): domain Eukaryota; kingdom Metazoa; phylum Chordata; class Actinopteri; order Clupeiformes; family Clupeidae; genus Alosa; species Alosa pseudoharengus. Next base: position 35,760,672 of record NW_027468640.1, read on the forward strand.
GACAGAATAAAAATGAAACCCAGGAAGATGGAAGGAGGGATGAAAGATTGAGAGGGAGAGAGTGAGTTAGTGTGTGTGTGTGTGAGAGAGTGAGAGAGTGAGAGAGAGAGAGAGAGAAAGTAGAGAGATGGCGATAAAGATGAAAGGGCGGTTGAAAGATGAGTGGCAGCTAATGAACGGAAAAGAGAGAGAGCCGAGAGAGAGAAAGAGAGCGTGGGAAAGGAATGAAGAGATGGAGCGAAGGGGCTCTTAGTGACCTGCAGCGTGGGCACACACACACACACTCACACACACACACACACAGACACACACACACGCACACACACACACAGAAACATCACAAAAGGAGAAGGGAGATTGTGTCATGCACTGTGTTTGGCCATGACTCATACAGAAAAAGTTAGTGAAAGTGAAAAATAACGGACAACATACATTTAATCTTTGTATGTGGTATGTGTGTGTACATCCCGGCATGTCTGATTGTGTGTGTGTGTGTGTTTATTGGTAAGTTAGAGAGTGTATTAAGCTGCAAAAGGTGCAGATCACTTACAGACATGCAGCTCTGGGATGTTGGTGTGGGTTCACATCCCCTTTGCAGTATTCCCACAATGCAGTTCATTTATTGAATTATAACTCTATAGCTCTCCTCTCAATCCTCTGGGTGGCCACACAGTGTAGTAGCCTGTTCTGTAGTGTTCTGTAAATCCACTGTCCTGATTTTGTAAACAGGAAGCAAACAAAGGGGCTCAGACCTACAGTAGCTATAAACTCCAACCAATCAACAATATTGTATCCAGAGCATGAGAGGGACGGGTGTATTTGATTTGCTGTTGAGCTGAAATATTTATAACTCTTTTGGCTAGGATTGATGAATACCCCTTTAATGGAATAGTTGTGGTTGTTATCTGTAGTAAAAATAGAGGATGCTGGGATAGACACAGAGCTGGCTATGATACAGATTGAAGATGTCAGCACATATGATGCAATGCATGCTGGGAGGAATCTAACTGTCCTTCGCTTTTACCCCAAAATTACATGACAGTGTAATATTTTGAGTGTTTTTTTGTTGGTATATTTACAGTTCTGTATTTGTATGGTCCTGTCCACACTAAGCCGGGTAAATATGAATACTGCAAATCCTCAAATTATGGCCGGGATTCTATTTATAGCCGGGCCTCAGATAATAGCCGGGTCGTGGTCGATTCGGACAAATAAAGGCCGGCTCCCAAATACAAGCCAGGGAAGTAGTTGGCTACCAGTCGAGCTATCAGTCCACGAGCACTAGAAGGCATTGTTTCGATTTAACTCAATGAAAGAAAATAGCTCTTGGCTTAATAGGCCGCTTGCCTATTAAGTTGCAAGCCTACTGTTGCCAATGAAAAGTCTCCAACATGTCACTCAGGCTGAAGCAGTTACTAGGCCTACTATATTTAAACACAATTGTTGCCGCGATGTATTCCAACCTACTAGGCTAGGCCTAAATCATACATCATTAAAAAATAACTCAATTTAGGCTACTTGGTTACGCAATAAGATTTCCATTAAAGCACAGCGCACGTTCAATGAAATAAAAGCGGCTGCCTTGTCTCGCAATAAGCGGGTGGAAATCCGACACTCTTTCAACTACATGAAATTTAATAGTAAACCATCAAATACACCCCAGATTTCAGTGTCTATCAGTCCCAACATTTAGCAATATTAAACAGTCCAAAAGTAAATTAAATACCAAACCAAAATGAAAATCTTCTGCTTTTGATAGCCTGTAGCCGCTCCAAACGAAATGCATGTCTCACAATAAAACACGTTAGAAAATATATCCTTAACTTGCTGTTATCTACACTAATGTGTTTTTGTTCATGAAGGCGTGTCTGGCAAGTTGTTATTTTATGAGTAGCCTTTTAGCCTACTTTATTTCTAAGAATAAAATTCTACAACAGAAGCCTAATAATAAATAATGGCCCGAATATAAGCCTGCCCCAAATAAAAACCTGTGCTTTGCGCAGCCTATCACATGAGCCGTTCACTTTAGACAAAGCAAGTTTTTCTTGGTCAGTAGCATTATCATTTTTAGTGGCATTTGACAGCTTGTGAACTTGAGCGCTTGACGGAAAAATCATCACTGTGTTGGGTGTAAGATAGGGCCCTTAGTGTAAGTGTGTCAATTTTTTTTCATCCAGTGTTTCAAGGGGTGTTGTGTAATTATGGATTTACATTCTGTGACTGGGCAAAGCACCTTAGAGGAGAACGTTTTACAAACATTCTAAGAATCAGCTTGATTGATTGCTCTATCCCATTGCCATAACAGCAAGGTAGAAACCATTAGAGAAATCACACTAGGCTTTTGGGTGTGTGTATCCAAACAACCCTTTAACCCTCTAACTGAGTGTGTGTGTGAGAGAGAGAGATATATTTGAATGAATGTTGGCTACATCTTTTGTAAAAACCGTTGTAAAAACCATCACAGACTCAGTGTTGTTGGATGTCTAAGGGGTCTGTCGGCTCTCAGAACTCCTCAACCCACCCCCCCCCCCCCCCCAGTTCCTTGCCCCTAGCACCACCTCCCCTCCATCCGCTCGATGACATCATGGTCTTGTGGAGGTGGGCTAAACCGCAGTCCAGCCTGAGCGGAATGCTGAACTCAGCCCATCTCTGGCTCTCTGCTGTCTCGCTGTGGACACAACATGCAACTGCATGCTCCACAAGAAGAAAAAAATATCCATTATCCTAAACAATATTAAAGGATATTTATAGGTATAGCTTAATCTATGTGTAAATGTGTGAATGTATGTGTGTGTGTGTGTGTGTGTGTCAGTTTGTTATGTGTGATCTGACCTGGGATACTCTCCCAGCATGCGGCTGGTGTATTTTTTGCTTGTTTTACTTTCTCTGTGTTTGTCATTGTTTGTGAGTTCATTGTGTCCACTGCCCATAGTGCAGACGTACGGCCCATGACTGGTTAAGGTAAAGGCCGCAATTGTAATCATTCTAGGATCCATTCAGTATTTTTAAAAAAAGACACTCCTCCTTGCTCTAACACATGGTTAATTGTTGTCAGTCATGAGCACAAAAGGTAAAGTGAAACTGAACTAGGCCGTGCATTTAATTAGAGACTTTTTAAAGTACTGAATGGTACATGTTTGTGTGGTATATTCTTATCTACTCTCTTTCTCTCACTGTCTGTCTGTGTGTCTGTGTGTGTGTGTGTGTGTGTGTGTGTGTGTGTGTGTGTGTGTGTGTGTACTTTAAGCTGAACATGTTGATCTCTATTACTTGTTGTTGTTATTGTGCAGTCGGCAAGAGAACGTATTTAAACAGGTTTGTTTGGATGTGCGCTGTCCGTTGTACTGAAGTGAATCAATGCATTCATTAAAAGGTGTTGAAAAAAAGAGTATGGGTCTTGTGTCTATATCTAAGTGTGTGTGTGTGTGTGTGTGTGTGTGTGTGTGTGTGTGTGTGCGAGGATCATTTCTTGTTGGTGGACAGACAATGCCCAGCTGTCGCTGTCGATGGTACTGAAAGGCAAACCATCTCTTGATAATACCAGCGGCGACTCTGTTTGCTATGACAGGCCTGAAGGAAGTAATTCCATAGATACTGTTCCAAGTAGCTGTCAAATACCAAATATATCAAAACAAATCATGTAATGACCGAGGGGGAAGTGGCTTTTTTAGTCCTTTGTGTGTAAGAAACGTGCTTATTGGTCCTTATTGTTTCAAACCTATTTCTCCAAGGCTTGTTTGTATGTGTTTATGTCTGTTATGATTTCTGTGCTAGGGAACCATGTCATACCTGCGGTTTCTCCTTCTGGCTGGATTGCTGTGTGTGTGTGTGTGCGCATGTGTTTGTGTGCATATGTGTTTGTGTGTGTGTGTGCATGTGTTTGTGTGTATATGTGTGTGTCTGTGTGTGTGTGTGTGTGTGCATGCGTATGTGTGTGCACAGAGGAGCTGGTTTGTCTTTCTAGCACACTATTTATTTTGGGTGACCACTCCCAGGGGCATTGCTTTGGACAGATCAAGACTGGACTCTTTTAGCATACACACACACATACACACACACACACACACACACACACATAGAGGGAGAGATGAAGTGAGTGAAAGAGGAAGGAAATTAAAAAAAAACCTCAAACTAATTCATGAAATGACCTAATTGTATTGTTAATGAAATATTGATTTGCAGAAGCACTTGCATCATTCCTGTTAATTTGCATTTTACTTCAGAGAGGTTACACACTGCATTGCTCCATAGCTTGAGAGTATGTGTGTGTCTTGTGTGTGTGTCTGTGAGTGTAAGTGTGTTTGTGTTTGCTGCGTATGCATCTGTGTTGCATCGGTGTAGATGTAAATGGGCTTCCTGATTGTATTGATCTTAAGTGAGTTACTTCAATGTATTAGAGTTGGTGTTTAAGACTGCATGAGCTACCCTGCTAACACTGAGGCAAGCATATTAAGTGCATCAGTCTGGATCAGTCTGCAGGCAAACCGGCCTCTCTGCAGCCCTCTGGGTAATCACTGTCACACCCACTTTGATAAACGACAACATTCTTATATTCAGAACCCAAGGCTCATCTACTAGCTCCTGTCTACTATGTACTAGCAATATTACCTGGCAGCAGCCTGCTACACACCCAAGCTGGAGGCAGAAAGCAGCACTCCGTTCAGCACCCGAGGAGGAGAGGAGGAGTCTCAAGAGGCATATTAAATGGATGCTGTAGTATAGCGTCAAGAGTGTGCTGTCATTGATGTGATCGCTTGGTTTCAACAGGCTTGAGACAAAAACAGCAACAACAACAACGATGATGATGATGCACACATACTGTAGTATAAAAGTAGAATAATGGTGTTATAGTGTTGTAGAATTATCCTGTAACGCAGGATGTATTAGCTGTTCATTGACTGTGTTCAGGCAGGGGGACTTACTAGGGTATCAAATTGCTTGAGTTGTTGACAGTGTTAATGCTGACTACCAAGAAATCTAGATAAGCAATGCTTATCTACCCCTGTGCCAAAATGTGAGGGTCTTTTCAATTGTGTGTGTGTGTGTGTGTGTGTTAGAGAGAGAGACAGAAAGAGAAAGAGAGACAGGAATAGTGTGTGTGTGTGAGTGTTTGTGAGCATGTGTCTTAAGTAACTATGTGTGTGTGTGTGTCTCTGTGTGAGTATTTGTGTGATTCTCAATGTGGCACGATGGTGTGTGTGTGTGTGTGTGTGTGATTCTCAGTGTGACAAGATGGTTTGTGTGTGTGTATGTGTGTGTGTGTGTGTATGTGTGTAATTCTCAGTGTGATACGATGGTTTGTGTGTGTGTATGTGTGTGTGTGTGTGTGCGCGCGTCTTAAGTGACCATGCTTGTGTGTGTGTGTTTGGATTGTGTGTGGCCACATACAGAGAAGCCTCTGTCCTCCGGGCTCCACGGCTCCTGAATGATAATGAAATGGCCTTTGTCTTCCACCCAATGGATAAGTGTGCTTCTCTCCTTCTGTCTGTTCCCTTATCCCCCTCTCTCTTTCTCTCCGCTTCTGTCTCTTTCCACTCGTCTCTCTTTGATTTAATCAAGTGCATGAGGGTTGATGACCTCTTTATGTCTGTAGGGGCGAACTATCCTTTATCTGCTGTGTGTGCATGTGTATGTGCCTCTTTCTCTCTGTGTGTGTGTGTGTGTGTGTGTGTGTGTGTGTGTGTGTGTGTGTGTGTGTGTGTTGGAGCTGTGTTATTATTCTGAATTGTTCTTGTAGGAGTGAAATCTGAGTCAGACATTTTCTATGAATGAGGAAGGACACTAAGTGATCAATGGTGAGAGGAGTGAGGGAGCGAGGGGGCAGAGGGAGAGAGGGAGGGAGGGGGTGGAGAGAGGGAGAGAGGGAGGGAGGGGGTGGTGGGGTGCAAAAAGAGGTGGTAGGAAACAGGAAATCAGATGTAACGGTGGAGGTGACCTTGGAACAAATGTTTTCTCCCTGCGTACGTGGTTGGACTGTGTGATGTGGTGTGTGTGAGTGAGAGAGAGAGAGAGAGAGAGAGAGAGAGAGAGAGAGAGAGAGAGAGAGAGAGAGAGAAAGAGAGAGACATCTCTTTTGATTCAGTCATTCAGTCTTTGTGAATGCAATCAATGAATGAAACCAGCCTGGCAAATGTCTGAGGTTATTCAGCAAGCTGAACTAGGTCTGAATCCCTCTGAAGTTGGTTTGAAGTTGGTCTGAAAATGGTTTACTGAAGTCTGATCTTGTCCAGACTTAAAAACCATCATGTCCATCATGATAGAAAATCCAGAGATAATCATGTTCTTGATTAGTTGAAATCCTCTGTGTTCTGTTATCCTAACCTGTTGAGCATAATGCTCAGATCAATTAGATTTTCAGTGTAGCCTTCCTTCAATAGAGTTACTCCAAGCTTTGTTTGACGGCAATATGTAGAACTGTTGGATCTTGATATGTAGTAAGATGCTTCTATCTGTACCTGTTAAATTGTGTACCAGATTAAGTTTAATTTACCGCTGCCTACCGGGAGTTAAGGCGTTAAGCTATCTTCGCTTCCGTTTAGCCAGTGTGGTCGTTAGCCGCCAGGGGGCATTGGTTTCGGAATCTCTGCCCTGTCTTCCCATAGAGACGCGTTCAGTTCTTAGACCCGTTTTGCCAGCATGTGGCACGAGTCGATACCGTCTCCCCCGCTGAAATTACTTAATAGCTCGTGCCGACAGGTGAAAGATTGATCCCGTTAAACGAAGAGAGAGGCACGAGGACATTGTTGAGGCTCAAGGAGAGAACAAGATAGACAGAGAAAGATATAGAAACGAAGAGGAAGAGGAAAGAAGAAAAAGAGAGAGAGAGCCCAAAATTGGGGCATTTTACTTCGACCCGACCTTCTAATCGGAGGGAAGGAAAGGTGATAAGAGCAAGACAAGAGGCACTAGGTGCAGCGATCCTGCGGTAAGCATTCCCAGCTGTGCGTGCATGCGCGCGTGCTCGATCGGACGGTCATGTGTATCTGTTGCTTGATACGGACACTTAGGACATTTGTACGTTTAGGCTAACAGCATATGTCATGTCGCACCGAAAGATATGGATGTTTCGCGCGCTAACCTCCTAACTGTACATTATCCTCATCCTCTTTTTCCCCCACATCCACCTGCACCATGTTATCATCTAATTTGAGGTCTGTTCACTGGCAGCATCTACTATCGGCATAATATGTCTATAAGTCCATTTACATTTTTATTTTTAAAATCTATTTATCGCTCTCTATATATCTGTCTGTATCGTTCTTTTCCAGACACAGTGCCTGTCTCCAGCCAAGCTCAAATTGCGCTTATAGCCACGCCTTTACGGTAGAACACTTGATTTAACGTTCTGTTGGTATGATATCGAAATTCTGCTTGAGAGAGAGAGGACAGGGAGAGGGAGAAAGGGGGAGGAGAGAGACGGCAAGGGAACGACTGGGGAAAATGAGAGAAGACGGGACCGCCAGAAAGATGAAAAGGACTAGGGAATGAAGAAACCACACCGCCTTATGGACAGCAATCTTTTTATACATTTTAAACTCGTATATTTTATACTCAGATATTAATGTTTACCTGTTGGAGGAGCGCGCAACAGTGAACTTGAAGTCCCATCGGTACTGGCAGCATCTCCAGGACAAGTGCCAACGCTGAACTCACGTTACAGACTGCGCGTAGTAGACCACCCGCCTCGTGCATACCAAGGGCTATCGGTTACCGGGTGTAAAGGCAGTGTCTTGCTTCCAAAGGGCTACCAACTCACCCTGCTGCCTTGCCGCGTTTGGACCTTTGGCTCTTATGCTTGTTGATGGGCGTCGCTCGGATGTCTCCACCGGAGCGGCGCTGCAAGTGCTTTTCGCCGGTAATGTGTCAGTGTAAGGTGGTCTGTAGCAACCGGACCCTATCGCTCGTGTTTGGCTGCAAGGTAAGCCGGTGTGTCGTCCACTCTTTATTGTTGTGTGTGCGTGTGTGTAAAGTGTAGTTGCGCACGAACGCGCGCGTGCAAACGAGCGGGCGAGCGTGAAGCCGAGCACACATGCATGTTGTGGGCTCTCTCTTTCTCTCTCCCCTTTATGGCTCGCCTTTCTGCTTTGAACGGGAGGCAGAAGGGGCTAGGGAGGCCGCGAGGCGTGAGACGTGGCCATGCGGAAACGCAAATGAAACGTGATCGCAGCGCACTCGCCGAGCGTCAGGGGGTTGAATTTGAATTAGTCCACATTCCCGTCTCATCTGAGCTCCATTATCCGTGGCCAGCGAGATTTCTCTGCCCGCGCGCCCCTTTAATCTCAATGTGTCATCTAGTCAGTTCAAATAACGTGACCCTCTCCCTTAATCCGCTATTGTTCAGTTATCAGTGTTCCATTTCTGCGTGTAGGGCTGCGTTTTACACGTGTATGTGTGTTTACGTTTTTTAGGACCAATTATTCGCAGTTGGATGTTTGCGTGCAGGGAACCTCATTATTGAGCCGGCCCGCGCAAATAATTGCGCTCCTGCCAGCCGTGGATCTCTCAAGATGAAGTTGGATAAGTCTGTCTGTCTGTCTGTCTGTCTGTCTGTCTGTGTCAAAGCTTAGCATAGGCCTACTCTTGCATAAGTAATGATAAAAAAGGCAGCCTCACATCTTCTAACAGACCTCATATATCTTATGGCCTTTTTCTCTTCTTCTTCTTAGTCTGTTCTCATCTCATCAACATTCTCTCTCTCTCTCTCTCTCTCTCTCTCTCTCTCTCACACACACACACACTCACTCACAAACACACTCACACTGAAACCAGATCCTCTGTGCAGTGTGCACACACACATACACACACATACTCATAAAGACACATTCACACACTCACAAACACACCCACAACACACAATGACACACTAACTTAAGTTCACCTGTTGGCACAAGGCCATTGTATGATATGACCGGAAATGGCATGGAAACTGGAGCATGGTCAAATTGCCTGTCTTAGCTCCTATATATTCATTGGCTGACCACCAGGACCAAACCATTTTAATGTAAATGGGGGTACTGCCAGGTGCCACACAGCATGGTCCATGGTCGTCTGTCTCTGAGCAATGTGTGTGTGTGTGTGTGTGTGTGCGTGTGTGTGTGTGTGTGTGTGTGTGTGTGTGTTTGTTTTTGGTGATAGAATTGGCCAGATGTAAATTATGACACTTTGACATGAATGTGAGAGACAGCATGACCTAACTCACAGGCATACCCACTCAGATACAGTCCACGCACACACATGTACACACACACACACACACACACTACAAGATGTGCCAAACCAAGTCATATTATGACAGTTCTTCTCTCTCTCTCTCTCTCTCTCTCTCTCTCTCTCTCTCTCCTCTCTCTCTGCATGTGTGTGTGTGTGTGTGCTTGTGTCATATGAAGTGTCATGCTCTGTTGATGTTGTGTGAACAGAGTAATTTCCTAAAGCAGCATTTGCCAGACCTTAGTATCTCCACGGAGACCTTCTGTTATGACATTGTGATGTTCAAATGCATTTTTAGAACACTGCAACATCACAGAACCACTCTTTCTATGTCATGATGTGATTATCACAATAGAGTTTGACATCATAGATGCATCACAACACATCAAAAAAGTTAATATTGTTATCAGTATGAGATGTGTCACAATAGAATTATGTCTACAAATAATTGTATTTAGTCAATGTTGAATCTTTTTTTTTTAATTTAATTTACTTTTTTGCTTGTCACTGAATTGAAGGACCTGCTGTATTGTATTCCATATCAACTGTCAGTTGTCATGAGTTTTCTTTTTGGAGAAAGGATCATTGCAGGATAAATTGGTTAGTGTGACTATTAGCCATAGTTATAAAGCTCTAAAACCATTATTAACTAGACATTTAGAAGAGTGGTAGATAACTTAAATGTAATTCAAGTCTCAAAGTCACAAAGTCATGTTGATTTATCCTATACAATATTTGGAAGATTAGACCTTATCTCACACAATATGCCACACAACTTCTTCAGCAGGCCGTAGTTCTTTTCAAACTGGACTATTGCAATGGATTTTTAGCTGGCTTAGCTGCTTGTGTAGTGAGACCATTATGGATGATTCAGTATGCAGCAGCATGTCTAGTGTTTAATCAGCCAAAGAGGACACATGCAACTCTGTTAGTTTTCTAACAGAGCAGCCTATAGCAGCCAGAATTAAATTCCTCAGAAATAAAGTCCTCACTGTGGCTTACAGGACACTTCCCAGATCTGCACCTTGCTATCTTCAAGCTTCTAAAGACAATCGATAATCGATAAAGATAATCGATTGACCTAGTATCTAACTAATTAATTCTTACAGAGTTGTGTTTTTTGTGTTTGTTGTTGTCTGTTAAATTTTATTTACTCTATTACTAATATTGATATGTTATTTATTTAGGCTACATGACTATAAACTGTTAATTGTAATGTTAATGTAATGTTTATTGATGTCATTGTAAGTTGCTTTAGGCAAAAGCATCTACTTTGGACAAAAGCATCTGCTAAGAACTATAACCATATTAACATAAATGAGGCCCCATTATTGTTTGATAGCGCTTCATAAAAGGTTAGGGGGAGCCGGCACTGAGAAGTAATACGAATGGGTTATGATGACTAATGAATCTTCCACTGAGCCAGTGATACAGAGGAGATAAGTAGGGTTTATCATTGTGGTACATTGGTCAAAGTGAATTTCATGGCCTTCTGAATATGCTTCGGCATACATTTTAGTCTGCTGACACGTAATTTGTCAGTTGTCGGGTATTTGCACGCTCCTGGTGGTTTGTGGTCATGAAGTAGGCTAGGCTCGATAGGGATGCTGAAGCGTGCCACGAAGCCTCAGAAGAGTGGGGTGCTCTGCTTTTGGGATAGAGAAGGCATTATGACATCAGCACTGTGTGGACAGCATTATGACATCATCACTGTTTTTTGCACCCATATGTCATGTGAATTATAAGTAGACGAAATATGCAATTATACCTGTATTTTTGCTATCATTTTTGCTAGCAGCAGCCCTAAAATTTCGTTGGCCAAAGCCAAGTGTTTGTGTGTGTGTGTGTGTGTGTGTGAACCTCCTGTAATCTCTTAAACCCTCAGAGAGCTACGATCACAGCGGCTAGAAAAGGCAGAGAATTACTTTTTAGCCCTCCCCCCTCCCCCCGCCTCTCCCATCATTGCTTGGCAGAGTTTCAGAGTGATAAAATAGGGGAGATGGCTCCAGGAATTTGCTGCAGACCGGGATGCATGAATATCAGCCTGTGTGTGTGTGTGTGTGTGTGTGTGTGTGTGTGTGTGTGTATGAGTGTGTGTGTGTGTTAAATACAGTCTTGATTACCATTCTACACATTTATCAGGTCCCCCCCCTACACACACACACACACACACACACACACACACACACACAGGCGCGCGCACACACACACACACACACACACACAGGCACAGGTGCTATTAACTGGCTGATTACAGACATAAATCACCTCTTTTTGGGAATGGGTCATGTGAGGCCCTGGGACTGGTAATAAATGATCTGTGTGTGTGTGTGTGTGTGCGTGCGTGTTTGTGTGTGCGCGCCGGTGTGTGTGTTAGACATATTCCTTTGCAGTTCTCTCTCTTCTCTGCCGTCTACGTGGTGTGTGTATGTTTATTGCATGTTTTTTTTTTTTTTTTTTTTTTTTTTAAATGTAGAGTTCTCACTGAGTCTCTCCTGAGCACGATAATGGATAAAAACATCCCTGACTTGCTTCAGAGACTTTCTAATGAAGAGACACAGCACTCAAAGAATCTCCCATAGAAATGTAAGGGGTTAGTTTGTAACGCAAACATGGCAGTCGTCTACAGATGTTCCGCCCCTTCCGTCGCCAAAAGTTGACATGTGAATACATCATGCCAATCATGTGATCTCGCAGCTGGAGCGAGGTTGGTGTGTCGTGATTCGTGAAGCATTGTGCACGCGCAGTTGTACCCGAAATAGATGCCCGATAATTGCCCGAAAAGCATTGCAATATGGCCGCTGAGTGGAGGGACTTGCCTAAAAGGACTTTGCCTGCTCTCTAAATGGCTTCTCTGTCTGTCTCCCTGCAGAAGTACCGTTACCAAGATGAGGAGACTCCACCACTGGAGCATAGTCCGGCCCACCTGACTCCGGGAAAGAGTGGAGAGCTTCTGCACCTCAGCGACTCTGGTCACGCTCCAATCGACGGTCTCCACGGCTACGCATCTCATACACACCTATCGCCTAGCAAGGTAAGGCCGACTGATCCCAAAAACCTCACACAGACCTGTACACACACACACACACACACACACACACACACACACACACACACACACACACACACACATGCACTATCAAATGGAAACACAGTCTCTCTGTCCAGTGCTTAATGTGTGTGTTTGGAATGTGTTTGCAATAAGATCTTGTTTTTTATCCATATGCATGTACGATTGTTGCTAATACATTATTTGATGTGAATGATTTCTATGCGGAAATGATTGACAAGTTTGCTGCTGCCTTTGTAACTGTGCCATGTGGATGATTTAAGCCTTCTAAAGCACAGCAGCCCAAAGATACAGTATGCTGCTCTGCCTTTTGGCAGTTTTTCTTAAGATGAAGAGTAAGGTTTAGGAACACATGCACCCATTTACAAACATGCACATACACACACACACACACACACACACACACACACACACTCTCTCTCTCTCTCTCACACACACCCACACACACACACAAATACAACATATCTCTCTTTCACCCTCTTTCTTTTTCTCTGTCTCTCTCTCTTTCTCTCTCTCTCTCTCTCTCTCTCTCTCTCTCTCTCTCTCTCTCTCTCTCTCTCTCTCTCTCTCTCTCTCTTGTACTCACATGCACACAGTAGAGAGCCCAGACACCCATTGTGATGCATATACACAGACCAGTCCCACGCAGTGGAATCCTTAGATGCACTGGAGATAAGACAGCAGGGGCTGGGAGGTCAAAGGTCAGGCCTGCTGAGATCCCGCTGTGATGAGTGGTATGGCACCACCCCCAGCTGCGTTCGTCTGGCGTTCCCACAGCTGGATTAAGCATCAGCACGTTCTGCTTAGAAATGTGACATTAAGTCATGGCTAGACCTGCACCAGTTAATTGAAGACTAGAGAGGGGTGCGGGTGGCATTGCACATAGGGAACGCATAGAACAGCATATGTTACAGTGGGCTAGCAATGTTGCCATCCTTAGTCACAGAGCCACAAAAGCAAGCTGTGTTTGCAGAAAGATTCACAGAAACATATATATTTACAGATACATAAATACTTCATTCCGTAGATATGTTTTCATTTAGTTAAGGATTTACAAATGAGAGCACACGGTGTGGACTGAGCGTCCACGTCGGCAGAGTAGGAGTAAAACTGGACTCATGCCCAGCTCCCTACAGCCAGCTTCTGGCACGGGACTCGTGACCCGGCCGGCGCCCACTCTCAGCCTTACTCCTCTGCCCCCTTTTGTCACGCTGTGACAGCCGAGTTAGTCGAGTTCCCCAGTGATGACCCACTCTGGTGGAATTAGGGCTATCTCATGTCTCCAGCGCGAGCCTAACATGTGTGAGTAATGCACCCGGGACACCAGGGGAAGGGTGAGCGAGTGTGTGTCCAATCTGGCATGGCGGCTCTCTCGCGCCAAGTTGGCCGTCACCACCGCATTCTGGCCAAGTCGCTGTGACGTCAAGCGGACCTTGCCTTCCTGGGTTGGGAGAGGAATCCCAGACTCTCTGGCCCGGACTCTCCTCGCTTCTCCTCTCCTTTCCTCCTCTCCTTTCCTCCTCTCCTCCTCGCATCTCCTCTCCTCTCCTCTCTTCTGCTCCCCTCTCCTCTCCTTGCCTCATCTCTCCTTTCCTCTCCTTTCCTCTCCTCTCCTCTCTTCTCCTCTCAATTTCAATTGCAATTTCAATTTATTGTGCTTATAGAGCGCCAAAACATAACACATGTATCATGGCGCTTTACAGAATGTAAATCTCCTCTCCTCTCTTCTCCTCTCCTCTCTTCTCCTCTCCTCTCCTCTCCTCTCCTCTCCTTGCCTCTCCTCTCCTCGCCTCACCTCTCCTCTCCTTGCCTAATCTCTCCTCTCCTCCCCCAACCCAAGAGTCAGTGACTCACACGTCTCTGCTTGTGTGACTGGGGCAGTGTGACAGTTTGGATTCAGTACACACACACACACACACACACACACACACACACACACACACACACACACACACACACACACACACACTACTATGGGAAGCTGTCTGCCAGTGAATCCTTCAATAAGCATATGGAAAATATGTATTTATTTATTTGGTGCAAATACATGTTTACATGTTTTTTGTGTCTATAATTACCCTTACACATAAAAGGTGGAATGTGTATCTATGAACACTTTCACTCTTTCTGGGAGGCTGTAAATACTTTCTATAAATTATAAAATAAAGTCTTTATCGTTTCTTTTTATGATAGAACAAAATCCAAGGTTATTTTGGTCACATGTTAAGAGATGGAGAGACCAAGTGAAGTATTTGGCATGAACATAAAGTGTGTCTCATTTGAAGTCAGTGCCAACTGTGAGGAAGCACTGTGCAGAGCATAATTGCCCTCCTCTGGCCATCTTAGGAACTTCACTCACTCTCAGCACCATGGACAGCAGTCCAATTGATTGCTTTTGAATGCAGGTTTTTCACAGTCATCGAATATTAATGATCTGTTTCACTGCAAGGGTTTCAGGGTTGAGCCACAGCTGCTGCATATGCAAATGTAATGTTCTATAGATGTTATTTACAGATGTATTACATACATTGTAAATGCTCTATCTGGCTGGTGAAAGTGCTATAGTGTCAGTTTGTGGGTGGCAAACAGGACTCTCTGGAAGCCATTTTGAAGGAAATAAGGAACACAGTCAATTTGAAAATTTGACATTTTCTTTGATTTGATCTTGAACTTGATATGGCTGTCTGACAGATTGCCCCTTTACTACAAAATGGAACTTACAACAGAATGGAATATGATAAGGAGTTTTTATTGAACAATTATGAGCTATTATTTCATTTACGACACAACAAAACGTAGACGTTTAAAGGTAGTGCAGTGACTATAATAAACATATTCAGTATCAGTTCAGATAATATGCTCCTAATGTTGACAATATTGATTATATTGCATTTATATTTTACAGCTGTGCAATCATGAAAACTCTATTATTCACTAATGAAATGCACCAAGCAGTAATGAAATAATAGCTCATAAATGCGTTATTACTGGCTGCTATTGTATGAGGTGAGGCTATAATAATGAGACTTATGCTGTAATTCAGCTGTAATGAAAATGACTTGTTATACTTGTGTAACGTGCACATGTGCAAAAGCAGTTGTCATTATATAGCAACACCTCATAAAGCAGTGCACACATAGGCATCTCTGTGCGTGGAACTACCCCCCTCTCTCCACTCCCCCTCTTTGTATGGAGACCTACTGCCCCAATTGCCCAGTGTGTTGAAACATCAACTATTGTATTTGCCAACGGCCCAGGGAACTGTAGCTGAGCTCCAGAATGTTAGTCATGTGCGTTTTTGTCTTGTTTCCTGCTGCATTGGTACTTCACAGATTGTGTAGTCACCGTTCTGTTTAATCCTCCTTATATTGGCTCATTGATGTGTTTGATCACCCCTATGTGTGTTGAACTAGTTCAGTCATTTGAACTCATACTCTATATTCTTTATTTCCTGTAAATTATATACATTGTCTGTGATTGTGACTCTCCCTTGTGTAACTGAGCTCCTCTTGATGTGGTAGCCTTGATGTCTTTGCTTATGTAGTTGCAGTGTTTCTTCTGAGTTAAGGCCCTCTTCTGTCTACATCTTCTTTCTCTCTGTCTACATTTTCCTGTGTCACTATTTATTCCCCCTTCTCTGTAGTCTCTACAGTACCTGTAGTCTCCTTGTGTTCTTGCCCCCTTACCTGCCGTTTTGAACTCTTACATTCTCCTCTGTAACAGTTTCACACCTTCTGTTTGCCAACATCCTCTGCTGTTTTCCCATCTCTTTCTCTGTCTCTCATTTACCCCCTTTGTGTCTGTGAATTTGCCCCTGGTGTGTAACTGCCCTCTGCTCCGTGTGTGTTGTGTTGCAGCCCGTGTTGTTACCAGGCAGCCAAACTCCTTACTACGCTACCTCCACTCTGGTAAGGCTATCTCCATGGCGATGCATGTTACCATTGTGATGTCATAATCACGGTCACCACGCTGGTGTCATTTTCTCCAGATGGGGTCTTGTGTTGCACCTTTGCTTGGATTGGCTATCCTCGACTCTCATTGGAGCTTTTCAGTATCTACAGAGATCATCTGAAAAGGGAGATTCCAATCTTTGGCTGAAAAAGCATAATGACAGTGGGTCCTGGACTTTTATTTTAAGTGGAATTCTATAGGAGGAGTGGTGAAGTATCCCAAGCAAACTCCTATTTTTGTGAAACCAGTTGAAACCCTTTCAGTTCAATTACCACTGTTATGATCTTTAACATCTTGCTCACAGCCTAGTCAATTATGACAGCACCTGCTAAGGTCTATAATGAAAAAAATATTGTTTTGTGAGACAAGTGACAGTTCCTCTCCATACAGCCTAATTGGATGAGAATCGTTCATGCTAAGCTAAGGTTAGCAAATGTTCAGTTACGTCAGAGAACTGATATGATTGGTTCAGGGTGATACATGTGACCCAAGCTAAAGCAAGTTAGCCGTTGTGTTTTTGTCCATGGAAAATTGCTAAGATTGCTATCTCCCCCTGTAAGAAAATCTCTGTATCTATGTCCCTACAGTGTTATCCATCCATGTATGTAATCTGATCTGAAGGCATGCTTATGAATGTACTTTTGCATGCAAATGTGGTATATTTTTCCGCAGACAATAACTAGACTGAAGTGCTTATTTTACTGTCCTCACTTGTCCTAGATTTCAGTGTTCAGTGAGCCCTTATATTTCCAAAGACTGGCCAGTGGCCTGGGCAAGAGTTTTGCTTTTTGAAGTGATGTGATGTCATCTATCGGTCATCAGATGTATTAGTGATGTCATAAGAAGATTATTAAATAATGAGATTTGTCAGGCAGTGATGGCAGAGAGATGCAGCCAGGTTTCCTGGCCCACTCATCTTTGCGATGGGGGACTCTATAGTGAACATTTATGGTGGTTATTCACTATACAGTGAGTGGGTGGATGTTCTGAACACAGGATGTGATTTCACATATGCTTGGGAGGAGCCTTGCTGGTTCCCTAGAAAGCACAGAGGTTGTGAAATACCTCAGTATCATGGGTTTGTTCACTTTTAACCATGAATATACTGTATGCAGAAGAAGACAGCTGAATGTCTGGTCAAATTGTCCTTCCGCAGATGAAAGTGAATGATGGTGATGAGTAGCTGTGTGTGTGAATTCCTGTGCATGAATGCAGTGTTTCCCATACATTGACTAATCTGTGGCGGGGCGCCACAAAATAAAAATCGGCCGCCACACATAAATATTCTATGTTTAATTTAATTTAAATTAAATATAAGATCAAATCCTTGCATTGCCATTGAGCTGCGCTTTTTATGCACGCAGCCTTTCCTTGCCCCGCCCCGCTCTCTCGTAGCCCGCTGCCCCTCATCTGCATGTGCATTTAACAAAATTCACGATTGTTGAAGGATTGTTGTTGCCACATAGAAGCATTGCATAGAAGACCTCTGGCTAAATTGCTATTAAATCCGCTTAGCATCGTGACCATGCTGCGCAAATTTGTTTAAAACTGCTGCATTGAAGATAACTCTGCTAAGATCTTATCACAACATAGTAGGCTACATTGAAGAGACTAAACTAAGTTAAGTTATGCAATCAAGCAGTATCTCAAATCTAACGTTAGAATACTGTTTGGATGTCGAATTTAGCATGCTTAGCCTACTTACAGCTGCTTGTCAATTTCGTTGAAGGGCTCATTTTATTGACTCTGACACTGAATGTTTGCAAAATCTCGATGTAAGTGGAAAAGGGTTTTCCAAAATTCAAAAGTGCTTGTCCCAAGGAGAAGTACAAACTTTATTTTAACTATGTAGAAAACGTTATGAGTTGCATCCACACATCAGCAGCCTTTAAACTGTGTTACAATTGCAAGGGTTCCCTCACGAACGTTTAAAGTGACAGGCACTCAATTAGACCTATACACTACACCAAGACGATGCCCCCCCCCCCCCCCCCCCCC
Organism: Alosa pseudoharengus; assembly: GCF_046254945.1. NCBI lineage: Eukaryota > Metazoa > Chordata > Actinopteri > Clupeiformes > Clupeidae > Alosa > Alosa pseudoharengus. Next base: position 35,778,898 of record NW_027468640.1, read on the forward strand.
CCCGTTGTCCAAGTCAGCTACCGCCACAAATTGAATCCAATTCTGTGGGAAACACTGTGAATGTGCTGTTGAAAATCATAAATGATTGAAAATCTTTAGGAAATGAAATACATAATGATTAAGTCCATAGCTAAGCGTACCCAATGAGTTAGACATATTTTTGAAATCCTAGATAAGTGAGAATTAATTGGTTTGAAATCCACTGGAGAAAAAGTCAACTGCAGTCATACCTGTGGTTACACTTTATCAAGGATTGCCTTGAATGAAATACAGGAAGTCATTTCATGGACTGATGGAGATGACGTCACAGCCCAGCTGTACAATGATGGTTTGAACAGTATTCCAGGTGCTTCAGCAAATAACTTAAGAGCTTAGAATCTCCTTGGCTTTGCTGTCCTTGGTCCCCATAGATACCATTCTGCTGTGACATCATGTCCATTGTGGCATCATTGTTACTTCACTACTCAATTACATCACTCACAATTCTGTGGTTCTTCGTCTTTGTCACATACTGCAGAGGCAGCAGCTAATGCTTCGGTGTGTTTTTAGAGAAGATAAAGTCCTGGAATATCTGGAGCAGAGCCGATTCAGATAACACTTTGATGAATATCTGGACTTGTTGATTATCATGGTGTGTGGAGCAGATTGAGGGTGGGACTAATGAGTGATATCAAATGGGAGCCAGATGTTGAAGGTTAGAGGAAAGGCTATAGGTTAGCTCAAATCTTGGATGGATACATAGCTAAAGGGCACACAGTGTTTTTTGGTGACATTGGTGGCGGTGTTGTGCTGTGGAAGCTTGTGCATTTTCAGGGGGTTTTCTGACCTAAAGCACAGAACTACATAGTGCAATGCCTGTACAGCTAGTAGGACAGATGTGTCCTTCAAATGACCATGAAGGTGTGTCCTTCAAATGACCATGAAGACATGACCTTCAAATGACCATATTCCATCAAAATCACCTTGAATATGATAGCCAGACTAGATGGTCATTGAAAATATAGCTGCAAAAAGTGGGAAATTGTTGCATAAGGTTGCTCTAACATGGCTACATTGAGATACACAGGAAAAGCGAGAGCTTGTACTCAAATTAAATAGATAAATAACTGTTTTTTTCTTCTATTTAATTGTAATAGATTATATTACTCACTGACACATTCTGATAATGTTCTGTCGTCCTTAGTATTTGTTGCACAATAAAATGTGAATTCTTGTCGAACTGTATTTTTACACAATAAGGAGTTTCATGTATTTGATTGGTGGTTTCTCATATGACACAACATAGGGGGGGCTTCACACATCTAACCTGGATTGGGTCACATTCAAATGAGCGTGTATGAGACAAGAGGGGGTGGAGGAGTGGAGGGAGAGAGATAATGATGGGATGAGAGAAAGATAAACGACAAGTTGAACTCGAGGAATTGGGGATATGCAAGAGCATAGCAATGAGTCAAGGGGATGTACACACACACACACACACACACACACACACACACACACAAACACACCACACACTCTTACACACACACACTCACATACTCTCTCTCTCACACACACACACACATCTCTGAGTACCTGGCTAATTGCTGCCATAAATCAACTCGGCACTAGAGCACACACATCTCGTTGTACCTCAAGAGACAAACACTCACCGCTAAACCCAAACACACACACACACACAACACACAACACACTAACCCAAACACACCTTCATCCTACATCACCACAAATGCACTCCACGTTTAACATTTGTGTCAGGAGAGCAATGGTCTCCCAGCACAATATGCCGTACTGAAATGAAGTTTCAGCTCCAGAGCCCCCGTGCAGTCAGTGGTGGGTGCAGTAGTGTCCTGCGGGCAGCAGGGGGCAATAGAGGGTTAGCTCTGGACTGCATCGGCCTCCTACTGCAGGGCTGAATGGTGGTGAATACAGGAGTGGGTGATGCTGCTCTCAGTGAGTCAGCAGCAGCAGCACATACTGCTGGATGCATGAACAAGGAAGGGCCTGTGTTTGTGAGGCACTGTGTGTTTGTGTATATGTGTGTGTGTGTGTGTGTGTCAGTGTGTGTGTATATGTGTGTGTGTGTGTGTTTGGGGGGGGGGGGGCGTTGTAGAGCCAATTCTGTTTCCTGCATGTGAGTCAGTGCATTGAAATCATTCAATGAAACCATTTTTTGGGTAGAGAAACTGTTTGTGCATGTACTATGTAAATGGGTGCAAACATCATGTGTCCACAAATGGGAGCATGTTTGAGGACTTTCTCTCTCTCTCTCTCTGTGTGTGAGTGTGTGTGTGTGTGAGAGAGAGAGAGAGAGAGAGTGCCTATGTGTGTAAGTGTGTGTGATGCTCCCTCAGGTAGGTGGGTCTCTGTCCCCATCTGTCTATGTAAACTGAGGACACAGTGAGAGACAGAGAGGAGCGTTTGGATGGAGAGATGAGCTTGATCCGTAAAGCAAGAGAACGAGTGAAACGATTACATTATCAACACCACGCAGACTCACACACACACACACACACACACACACACACACACACACACACACACACACACACACACACACATACACGCGGGCACACACTCACATAATCACATACACTCTCTGTCACCCTCACACAAAAACGCACACACACACACATACACACAATCTCCTTTGGCAGAAATGTTGCCATGGTGACGACTGGAATGTCAGTCTCCATAGCAACAGCACTACCCGATGTTTTGGCTGTGTTTATGAGAGAAAGAGGGGGAGGAATAAAATATAAGGGAGAGAGAAAGCAAATGGGAATGAGAATGGAGGGATGAATGATGGACGTGTGTGATTTTGTGAGTGTGTGTGTGGGTGTGTGTGAGAGTGTTGGTGAGAAAGTGTGTTCTTATTTCACCTCAGTGTAAGAGTTTGTCTTTGTCGGAATTGTAATGTGAGAAAGGACATTTATATCTAACATTGAGAGTTTGTGTTGTGAGAAATGTTGTAGGATATTGCGTGTGTGTGTGTGTGTGTGTGGTCGGCCCACTGGTTTTGTCTCTGGATAATTATGCTGTAGTTTATTAAGTAGTCAGTGAAGCCGGTGTTAACGGAACCCTTGGAGACATTTATCATGCGGCCTCAATTACTGCAGTGTGTGTGTGTTGTGTGTGTGTTTGACATTGTGCGTGGGTGTTTGGGTGGGTGTGCTGTTAGAAGTGTATAACTTAGAGTCTTACATACGTTTGGGAATGATGGTGTGTGTGTGTGTGTGTGTGTGTGTGTGTGTGTGTGTGTGTGTGTGTGTGTGTTTTAAGCACTTAGCTGACATGTCTCATTGCCATAGGAAATCAATGAAGATGAAGTGTAACCACACTAACAAGCACATGGACACAAACCTTTAAACCTCACTACCTTCTGTCTTTTTAAACCTCTTCAGTTTTTAATTGCTATTCTTCTCCCCACCAACTCTCTCTCCTTACCCCCCCCCCTTCCCTCTCTCTCCCTCTCACTCTCCCTCTCTCTCCCTCTCTGTCTCTACTTCACTCTGTACCATTTGACTGCATGCTGTCGGAGGTTCTGGAGTGAATATGTGCCCATGGACATTCCTCTGTCACTCTGTATTTATGTGTGTGTGTGCAAGCATGTGTATATGTTTACTCTGCAGGATGGGGAAACATCAGTGTGTGTGTGTGTGTGTGTGTGTGTGTGTGTGTGTGTGTGTGTGTGTGTGTGTGTTACAGTAGGTTGTGTGTGATATCTCTCTCTCTCTCTCTCTCTTTCTCTATCTCTCTCTCTTTCTCTTTCTGTCTCTGTGTGTGTGTGTGTGTGTGTGTGTGTGTTACTCTATTTCTGACCCTTGGCTTGCCGTCTCCTCCCCTGTCTCATAATCCTCCACAGTCCCCTCTCACGATCTGCTGATGCCGTTGGGCAACCTCCCTCTCCTTTTCTCCATCATCCTCCTTTACTTTCTTCTCCTTTTCCTTTATCACCCTTCTTCTCTCCTTTCCCTCTCCTCCACCTCTGCTACTCCTCATCCTGCTCCTGTCTCCTCCTGTTCTACTCCTCTTCTCCACTCCTCTCCTTGTCTCTGATTTCTTCTTCTCTTTCCCTCACTCTTGCTATCTGTTCCTCTTTTTCATCTCCCTACTTCTGTCTCTTCTTCCACTTCTCCTTCCTCTTCTCTCTATCCACTCATCTTTCCAACAGTCTTGTATTCTCTTCCTCCCCATTCTTTCTCTTCTTTCAAGTCTTGGTAACATGTTCACATTCTGTGTTCCTTGCTCTGCTGTTGTCATTTTTGCTTGTCATCTCTTATTCCTCCCTCCCTGCTCCTCTTCTTCTCCCTCTTGTCATCTCTTCTGTCCTTTCCCTGTGTTCCCTCTTCTTTTCCTTCTTCTTCTTCTTCTGTCCCTCACTTCTCTCTTCTCCTGCGTGTCTCTGCTCTGCCCCCCCCCCTCCTTTGCACACCAGTTTACCTCCATTAATACTGCTCACATGGCTATCTTGAGAGAGTGAGAGAGAGAGAGAGAGAGAGAGGGGATAGGGAGAGAGTGCAGGGGGGAAGGGCCAGTGCTGGACTGGCAAGTGTGTGTGTGTGTGTGTATTTGTATGTGTGTCAGAGAGAGCGAGGGAGCGAGGAAGAGGGAGAACAATGTGCATAACTGAATTGCCAGTTACCGAGTCAGCGCGCGCGACAGAGCGATGTGAGTGGAGAGCGCGTGGCGCGAAGAGATAAGGAGATAGCGGAATAAACGCGGAGGATAAGTCACAGAGGCTCGAGTCGTCTCCCGCACATGAATGATTGTCCCCCGCAGCGGGGGAGGGCAGCGGCTTTCGTTTTATTATTTATTATTCTCGCCGTTTGAAGGCACTGTGCGAAACCGTTAAAACCGCAGGGAAACGCTCGCCCGGCTCTCTGGGCACCGGGAGAAAGGACAGTCGAAGACGAAGAAGCGCGCTACCAGTGACGTGGTCAAGGCAGAAAGTGACGAGAGCGAGGAAAAAGCAGCTCTTGTGATATTTGCCACGGATGGAGGAATTTAATTAGCGGTTTCGGGATGACCAAGACTCTCACGCGCTCTGGAGTCTGACGGGACCGTCTGTCTCGCTTTTTCTGGTCGCACGAGCCGGAGTCGTGACTGGGGCCGTGGGTTTGGCTGTGTAAATGTACAGAAATGTTTAATTTGAAACTCTTTCATTCATGGAAACCGGTCTTTTCTCTTTGTGGTCGCTTTTGCTTAATACTTGTCATCCCTTTGGATCGTCTAATCTAAACGATAGAAATGCATCAATTTCGTTTTTAATTGTTTATTCAAACGCATTAATTCGATCAAAAGCACTTGTCAGTTTTCCTACCGTGCTTTGATCAAGCGTCCGGCTCTGGTTAGAACGGGAAACCGTGCGCTCCATTTATGTAACAGGCTGCATGCCTCGCACTGCCTTTGCTGTCCGTTCCTGAACCGGAGCCTGACTCCGCGAGAGAGACTCGTGCTCCCGGGGGAAACGCCGTCATGTTCGTGTCCGTGTGGTATGCGAAGAAGATGGGCCGTCGCTTCATCAACAACGTGCGCAAGGCCAAAAAACAACGACAGCGCATGATGATGGTAGGCGTAATGTGTGTGTGCGCGTTTTAAATGTTGTTTGTTCTCTTCATGTGTGAGTGTGTGTGAGACAGAGAGAGAGAGAGAGTATGTGTGTGTGTGTGTGTGTGTGTATGTGTGTGTGTGTGTGTGTGTGTGTGTGTAGCTGTTCAATAGAAGATGTAAGACACTACAGATATGCACATTGATCAGTTGTTAGTGGTTACAACAACTCCTCCGCCCCCATGTCCCTGTCCATGGTCCTGAACCGCATTCCTGAGTGTGACATGGAATTATATTAAACACAGTGTACTGATGACAACTAAAATGTTGAATATGAGTCCATAATATGTCTACTGTTTCAGTGGCATTAGACAAAATCCTCAAGAAAGACCAACATTTGTATAGCGTCCTTCATTTAAATGGTCATTTCTCTGAGATTGCCATGTCTGTGTTCAGAAGGCTGAAACAGGATGTGTAATGCGGATGCAGCACAGCTCTGCCTGCTCGCCCTGACGGCGGTGGGAACCGGATCATGTAATGAGAGACACATGTGCGTGTGTGTGTATCCTAGTGGCGTTTGGATCAAACAAACAAACAACAACAAAAAACCTTACGTAAACCACAGGAGTGTGAGAGCTCACGTCACACAGGCTCTCTGCAAATGTGTCAGTCTCTCTACCTCTACCTGTGTGTGTGTGTCACCTACCCAACAAGCACACACACACACACACACACACACACACACACACACACTACCTGCCACAGCCAGGTATGTCTGCCCAGGACATTGGTGTCCTGCAGCGGAGAGGGAGCAGGATGGTTGTGTTCTCATGATAATATTAATGAGTCCTGTACGTAAGGACCGCAGATGACCCAAGGCCCTATAGGGGTGGGCCGAGTGGTAGAGATGCTCTCAAAGCCATACCTGGAACATGATTAAGTCACCTCTTCATTTATGTTGTACATTTGGTCCAGAGAAAATGGGTCCTTATTTAGTAGTGTAAAGGACTAAGAGGTCCTAAGACATTTATAGTATTGTATTGGTTATAATCTTTTGAATATGCAGAATTGATTATAAATGTTGACACTGACACATTCACTTACTATTTTATACATGCACTGTTATGAAGTAAATCACTGTAAAATGGTAAAATTGTACTATATTATGCCAAGATATGGCATAGTCAGGATTTTCAAGTTAAAATGGACTTTGACTAGTTCACAGCATTTCTGGTATTAGGACGGATGTACTGTACATGCCCCATTCAAAACCTGCTGTAATCCTAGACAGCTTTCCCTTGAAAAAGTCTCCCTGTAAAGGCATGGTGTCAGGCCTTGTCCCTGGGGACAAAAAGTGTCATCCCTTTAAGTGCTGGAGAGCTCGGACCACGTGGGCGATTTAATAAATCATGTTCTCTGAAAGGCGAAATGGTGTGGAAGGGTGTCTGTAGAAAATGGTTTTATTTATGAAGGAGAAAGTTTATGGAAGTGTATGTGTGTGTGTGCATGTGTTCGTGTGGGTAGGGTTTCTGGATGAGTATATGTCTGGGTCTATACTAGGCTGTACACGCCATGTACTACAAGAATGGAAGGCAAAATGGTGCCTACTGTAGATGGCATACAAGGCAAGGCTTTTGGGTCATGTGTGTATGGTGAAAAGTGTATTATTCCTGTGTGTGTGTGTGTGTGTGTGTCTGTGTCTGTGTGTTGTGTGGGGGAGGGGTTGTGGTGTATTCTGGCGTATTCATTTTATGGGCATGAGTAAGAGGCTTTTCAAGCTTCAACTGGAAATGAAGACTTTTAATCACAGTTCTCACACTCTCCATCTCTCTCTCACTCTTTCTGTGTGTGTGTGTGTGTGTGTGTGTGTGTGGTGATAACATATGTCACTCTGATGAACCGCCTAAGGCCTGAACTTCTACACATGAGGAATGAACCTCCTCTCTTTCTTTGGCTTTTCTATCTATCTATCTATCTATCTATCTATCTATCTATCTATCTATCTATCTATCTATCTTTTTGTTCTCCTCCTTTTTATGTTAAGCACTTAGGTCTTGTGAGGCATGTGTTGGCCCAGCACCACAGATCTGATGTTGGCATGGTGGGCACCAGAACATGTTCACAGCCAGCATCCCAGAATCCCTGTGCCCTCTTTCTCTGCCCTCTCCCCCCTCAATTGCCCCCCTCTTCCTTCTGTTCATCCTCCTCTCTTTTATTCTCTCTTTCATTCTGTTTCTGTAACCTCCCAATTCCCCATCTTGCTCTGCCATTCTCTCTCTTCCTGCCCTCCCTTCCTCCCTCTTGTACAGTCTTTCTCCTCCCTCTATTTCTCTTCTCATCCCTCTATTTCTCTTCTCCTCCCTCTATTTCTCTTCTCATCCCTCCTTTCTTCCTTAAGGCCTTGTTGTTCCAACTCGACTGTGTTTTGCTCTCCTGTCAGACTGGGGGAATGTGTTTGGGAGAAGGAGAGAGAGAAAAAGAGAGGGAGGGAAAAAGGGAGAGAGGCTTTCATACAATATTTATACCTCTAAGTATAAACATAGTGGAGCCTGGCCCCTACAGGTCTTCAGACTGCCTCTATGCATTAATCCCCCTCTCAGGCCCACGCTCTCTTTCTCTCTCTCACTCTCTCTCTTCCCTCTCTCTCTCTCTCTTTCCCCTTCCTCCCTCCATTACTCTCTTCCCTCACTTAACTTTACTCTCACCATCTCCTACTCTCTCTCTCTCTCTCTCTCTCTCCCTCGCTCTCTGTCTGAAGTGGTGTGGTCAGCAGGATTTTGCTCCCCAGTGGCTGTGAAACTCACTGCTTCCAGCCTTCAGCATAAGCAAAGGATGAGAGAAAGAGAGAGAGATAGAAAGAGAGAGCAAGTCCTCTGGTGCTCTGTCCTTTTGCACATTCCTAATGAGCACTTGTCTTATTCATGTACCTGACCGACCGTCTGACCCCAGTCATGATTACACATACCTACCAACTCACACACACACACACACACACACACACACACACACACTCACACTCACACTCACACACACCATTACATGTGTGTGCGCACACACACACACAGACACACGCAGGATAATATTTTCAGTAGGTTTATTTCCTTTGGCTTCAAGCTTTTGCTGGCAAATGTTAGATTGTCCGCATACCTTATGGTTCAGTGCGCACATACGCACACACGCACACACACACGCACACGCACACACGCAGGCACGCACGCACGCACGCACGCACGCACGCACACACACACACACACACACACACGCAAACACACACACACACACTCATCAGCTGCTTTTGCCCACCTCACTTACTTGCCAATGCGTTCCCCTGGGCCATAACTAAAGCCCTTGGCCCCGCTCAGGTAAATGCGGAGTAGTGTCTCACTGTGACCTCTGTCCAGCAGCCCAGCGCTACCAGAGCAGACACAATCCCCTGCAGGACCACAACACGATGACGGATCAGACTCAGAGTCACACACACACACACACACACACACACACACACACACACACACACACACACACACACACACACACTGTTGTGTACACTTACTGCTGCTGAGCATAAATTCATCTCTGGTTAAGAGAATATTTTGGGCCCTTTAGCACAGAAGAGTGCAGGTAACAGGGACATAGTCAGGTCCAGATGTGTGGACTGTGGAGTAGGATCACCTACATACGCTATCATATGGACACCTCTCATAGTATAGAGTTACATATAGCGTAGCTAGCTATGCTATGGTTGAATGAATTCCATTTATCTCTACTTATTCATTTGTATTGTGATTTAAGATGACATAACACATTAACAGGCAATCATAACAGAAGTCTTGTTTCACATTCTTTTGCGTTGTTGGTAGCCAACATCTGATGCACAGACAGAGCTTCAACATTTAGACTAAAGCTTCCATCTACTCCGGCTCAATGAAGATGACAGGAACGAATAAGCCAGCACTGCAGTGAGATACGCTCAGGAACCTTCTAGAACTGTGAGCCGACTGAAGTGGATATTAGGTTGTAAGCGTGTGCCAGCCCCAGTGATAAGATTGTGGTTTGGAGTGCTGTGAGGAGTACTCTCTCTGTCATCTCCTATATCTCTCTCTTTCTCTCTCTCTTTCTCTCTTTCTCTCACACACACAGACACATACACACACTCTAGACCCTTGGAGAACCATAAGAAAGCTTTACGACCAAGCTGGGATTGAAGAATATGCATGATTGCATCTCCGGAATAATCACAAGTCTGTGTAAATTTCCTTTAGGAGTTCTAGCCCTGCAGGGAAATATCCTCTCATCTCATTATGGCAGAGTTGGAGATGGTGAGCCTGAGCACGACTGCCAGAAGAGAAACTGCACAAATGTCAGAGCTGTGCAGTCGCCTGCATTTGATCAAATGACATTTCAAATGCAGATCGTTTGCAGGGAGACTACGAAGCATTCTTCTTTGTTTGCTCTCCTCTGAAAGTAACTTGTGCAGCGTTGATTGGACAGTAGGTCTGTTATAAGGGCAAGCTAACAATGTTCTGGCGTTCATGTTTGCCTGGATGTTTTGGGCCATTTGGTACTGAGGTATTCTTTCTTTCTTTCTTTCTTTCTTTTTCAGGTTTCTTTTTAACATTTCCCTTTCTATCTATCTATTAGCAGTGTGCATACAAATGTAAAATATTCGAACAACCAACAGTGTTATTCGTTTATTGTGAACACTTGTGTACACTTACTGCTGCTGAGCTTACGCTCATCGCTGGTTAAGAGAATATTTTGGGTCCTTTAGCACAGAACAGCAACAGAGGACATAGTCAGGTCAAGACGGGTGGAGTAGTGTAACCTGCCATAAGCTATCTCATAGTATAGATTTACATATAGCGTAGCTAGCTAACAAATTCGTTGCATAAAACAGAACAAGGAAAACACAAAAGTGTCTCCCATCAACTGTTTATTGTGATTACAACATTAACAGTGATGTGGTAGCAGAAATTCTACCATGGCAACTGCTATGCTATGCTATGCTATGCGATGCTATGCTGCTGTGGTAGCACAGCTTACACCATGATTCTGTGCGTTATAGAATAACCGAATAGGGATATTCATATTTGTGTATGTCGACTATTCGACTATCCGTGCACAATCCCTACTATCTATCTATCTATCTATCTATCTGTCGTCTTTCTCTCTCTCTCTCTCTCTTTCCATGCTTGGCTTTTTTAAGTAATGACCCCCAACTGAAAGTCGACAGACTGCTGCATGTGAGCGCCTTGGCAATAGTATGCACAGTTACGACCAATTCGCTGCACCCGTCCTTGGACTCTCTGTGTGTGTATATGTGTGTGTGTGTGTGTGTTTGTGTGTGCATGTGTGTGTCTGTGTCTGACATTTAAATTAGCACGTATTCAATTAGAATAAGCTTTTATCATAATCAGCTTAGCATGGGGGAAGCTGGTAGATATTTGACTGTCTACCA